>NC_041387.1:307075484-307188936 GCF_002162155.2 Triticum dicoccoides
CCACCTTCTGCCGCGATGCCTCCGCCTCGCCCCCGTCCAACTTCTGTCGCGCGGCCGCCGTCTGGCCCTGCCCCCCGTCCACCTTCTACTGCGCCGCCACCGCCCAAAATCCCGGCCATCCCGCGCTGCGCACCGCCGACACCTTCCTTCCTAATTTGCCCCGCCACCGGCCTGGGCTCGCTTCGCACCTGCCCTGCATCTCCGGTGCCTTCGCCGCAGGTGGATTCCACCCCCTTACCCGGATCCGCCACCCATCCACGATCCGGATCGAGCCTCTGCCACGGGTGAACCCCATCCTCCTCCCATGGGTGAACCCCATCGAGGTGGCCTCCAAGGCCCTGGCCCTGGCCCCTAGCCGTCCTCCCGCAGCTGCCCGGCGTTAGATCTGTGTGTCACCGTCCCGGGGGCGTCCTCTCCGTCCCGGGTCACCGGCGACTCTTCCCTCTCCTCCCCGTTCTTCCACCTCCTCCCTTCCATCCCTGGCCACTACAGAGCGTCCCGGGTCAACAGCCACCGCGTTGCCATTCGCCTGCCTAGCCTCTCTCTGGCTCTCCACCGTCAACGGGTGGGCGACAAAAAAATTGCAGGCGCGCAGGCTGCATCTGACGGCCGTCGATGGTCACATGTCGGACGAGCCCAACCGTGCAATACGCCAGAACAGGTTGTGCAGTACTTTTTGAAAATTTCTGTAGTTTATTTGTTATAGATGCGCGATTCACTTCTTCAGCCACCTCTTTCTTGCTGTTCACTTGTCAGGATAGAGAAGTACGATGGTGTGAACTACTTCGATGGGAGCAGCAGGGGAGTCGAGGTGGTGTTTCTGCCTCTGGATGTCGTAGTCGTGCGGTTCGGCTGTGCCCCATTGCGGCTTGGTATTTTCCCTTTCTTGCTGATAGGTGCTTCAGTGCAGTTGGCTTGATCGAAGATGAGGTTCGGCTGGTTTGTGTATGCTGGTCAGGGTCTCTTGTACATGCAGCTCACAGCGTGATGTTCGTTCAGTTCATTGGCAAGCGGTTCTGTATCACGGGCGCGCAGCTCACCATCGTCAGGCTCGCAGCTTCATTTGTTGCTGGCAGGGTCGACGCAACTGGACCCAGGACATACGGCTTTGATTTATTTTTCATTTTGTTTTGAGTGGGTTTTATGTAAATTTATAGGGATGTGTTTGGTAAGTTTTAAAAACTACTATTCGAGTTCTCCTTTGTTGCTCGGGAAAAAAAGAACTTTACTTTCAGGGTACGCACGGTGGCAGAGAACTTTGGTTTGCAGCTCACTTCGGTTTCCCCTAGCAGCTCACTTTGGTTTTACTTGCCTACGGTGCAGTGCAGTTCGTTGCAGCTCACTCCAAATGTTAAAATTCCAGGGTACACACGGTGGTGGATAAAAAAACAAAAAGAAGCAAAAAATAGTGTGGTTCACTCCCCTTGTCCTAGCGGTCAGCTCGCCTCATCCTCCTTGAAGTGCGGAAGAATTCCTAAAATTAAAAAGAAAATAAAAAATGTTTGTGGTTCATTTTGCAGTGCGTTTGGTCCTCGGATGTAGTCCATTTTTTACAGTGATGTTGTTCACTTGCCCCAAACATGAAAATGCAAAAAAATTAGCGAAACAACAAGATGATAATGTGGTTCACTTTGATATATGTCGCGGCTCACTTGCCCTAGTCTCTGCGGTCCACTCTCGTTCATAAAAAAGAAAAAAAAGACAACAAAAATCCGTCTAAGAAAATTTACGTCCGACAAAAAAAATCATGCAGCTCGCTTGCCCGTCCAATGCAGTGCGGTTTTCATTTTGAAGCAGTGCGGTCGGCCATATGATGTTGTTCATCCCGTAAGTGCAAAAAAATTGTTACGAAAGCGAAAATAAGTAATGCGGTTCACTTCTTGATAGTGTTGTGGTTCATTTACACCCGATGTGAAGTGCACTCTACTTTCTCGTTCTTGAAAAATTACGTTTGAATAAAAGAAACCATGCAGTTCTCTTACCCGTGTGATGTAGTGCGGTTTTTCGTCCGTTGCAGTGCGGTTTTCAGTCGGATGAAGTACCCACGTCGATTTGGGTGTCGCGAAAAACAGAGTGTCCGCATTTCGGTAAATTCGGAATTCCTCTTAAACCGTAAAGAATTAGAGTGTTGTACATGAAAGAGTTGTGTATCGTCGATATCTTTCCAACAGCGTATCGTTTGAATCATTCCGACCAGCGGTTTACAAAAATTTCGCCAAAAA
The DNA here is from genome assembly GCF_002162155.2 of Triticum dicoccoides. NCBI lineage: Eukaryota > Viridiplantae > Streptophyta > Magnoliopsida > Poales > Poaceae > Triticum > Triticum dicoccoides. The sequence goes on from NC_041387.1 coordinate 307,077,707, forward strand.
CGGCTGCTGCCACTCGTCATCCGCCGCACGATTTTCAAAATTAACTTAAAACCGTAAGGAATTTCAAAAATATTTCAACATATGAAAGTTGTGCCTCATTTGTAGCTTTCCAATGGCGTATCACACGCCTTGTTTCGACAAACGGTTCAAAAACTGGAGCGAAAACAGTACCGAAAATTAGAAAAAATTTGAAAAACAGAATTTCGCGGTTTAGTATATATGAAACTGCTTTTAAAACCGTAAGGAATTAGAGAAAAATTTATATATGAAAAAGATGCGCCTCGATGATATCTATCCAACTGCGCATCGTTTGCTTCATTCCGACGAGCAGTTCAGAAGAACTTGCGAAAAAACGCTCGCTGCCACTCGTCATGGGCCGCACCATTTTCAAAACTCCTCTTAAACCGTGTGGAATCTTGAAAAGTGTTCAACATGTCGAAGTTGCGCCTAATCCATAGCTTTTCAATGGTATATTACACGCCTCATTCCGATAAACGGTTAAAAAATTAGAGTGAAAACAGTACCGAGAAAATAACGCGTGCAGTTTTTTCCGACGAGAAGTTCACTCGTGTGAGTAGTGTAGCACACTTGGTTCAAAAAATGACGTGCACTTGCGTTCAGCGTGCAGTGCGGAAGTGGTGTGCAGAATAGTTATTCTGCTAATATTAGCAGAATAGACCGTATATATATATATGTAGGGAAAATCCATCCTACCACCTGTTGGTAGTTACCCCACATGTCTCATATACTAGCATGTGGTACTATATATAATATTTTATTATTTTAAATATGTTCATATACTATATCTAAGATATTTCAAAACAAGTTACATGAAAAATTGCACATGAGCCCATAGTTTTTGTTATATTTGTGAAATACGTACATATTTGTACGTAAAAAAGAGCATACTCAAAAAATGGTACATACTACCTAAAAATTTGTATATATACTACCTAATCATTATTATATACTACATACTACACGTACATACTCTCGGTTTAGACAGATACTACATACAACATACAAAACGCAAGTGGTGGTAACTACCACTGCTTGTAGGAAACATTTGTATATATATATATATATATATATATATATATATATATATATATATATATATATATATATATATATATAAGACAACACTATCCTAATCCTAGATTAGAATAACTATTTGGATCATATCACTCTATACAGGGGCGACGAAGATGTTCCCGAACTCTCCAACTGGCGGCGACAAACGGAAAAAGAACCGCCCCACGACCCTGAACTACTCGATCCACCACCTTCCCCCGATCCCCGCCGAGCCCAAGACCCCCGCGCCGCCGCGCGATCTCCGCGGAAATCTCCACCGCCGCACGACCTCCCAGACCACCCACCATCGCGCGCCCTCCTGGATTTCCCTGCCACAGCGTGCTTTCCCGGATTCCCCCAAGCGCCCCACCGGATCCCACCCCGTCGGACCCCCAAGCGCGGCTCTGCACCACAACCGCCGCCGCCGAAGATCCCCCCACGGTCCTTGGCCACCTGCCCATGCAGTTCGCCGATTACTGCAGAGTCGATATGCTGGAATTTAGTCTATATTGGGGCAGCCCAATAACTATTTCAGAAATTCCTAATAAATCCTAGAGGCCCACTTAGCCCATTTGTGCAAGGCAAGAGATACTACTAAAGTTTAGTCCCACATTGCTAGTTTAGAGGGAGTTGGACCTCCTTATAAGGGAGGCTCCTTCCCCACTTGTATGAGCATGAGAACAAGAGGGACATCCACGCGCGCTCCTCCTCCGCCGCCCGCCTCGCCACGCCACGCCTCGCCTCGTCACGACGCGCCGCGGGTTGCGGGAATGAGCCGAGCCGATGTCTAAATTTTTGCCACGCACTACGGGTATGCGAAAGGTCACTCGGAAGCTGACACTGAATTCGAACGGCGCGCCTCTTCGGCTGCTGTCTGTTCGTTTCGTCTCCCGCATTCCCTTCAGCTCCCGGGGCAACCTCTCGCCTCCTTCTCTTGCGCCTATAAAAGGGAGGTCGCTCCTCTTAGAGAGACGCACCAGAACTACTTCTTCCTCTCACCACCGGTTCCTGAGCACTGCGCTGCTGCTACGATCTTCTCCATCCCGGCTTGCGGCGTGCACCGCAGGTCGGGACAGTAGGCCTCCGAAACCGCACTCTTTGAGTCCTGTACGGGAGAAGGGTGATAAGGTTTTTGGGGAGCGCTTTGCGCGACTACTGGCTGCTTCATCACGGACGATCCGGTCGCCGATGACTACTTCCCCGACGACGACTTCTTCCCTGACGTCCACGACTTCCTCGACGACATGGCAGGCGAGGACACCGACCCCAAGTCCAGCGCTTCTGCTGCTGCTGTGCCGTACGTGTTCTTCTCCTTTTTGTTAGAAGTCCTGTTACAGTTCTTGGCTCTAGTTTCTGCTCTACGTATGTTAGGCTCTATGTTGTATAAGCAACTTCATCTAGTGACTGTTCTACATGTGTTTACCTCAAGTTCATATATGCGGACGATGTTTACCTTCTATCTGTCAGATTGCATGAATTGATGTATATTTGCTATTTTAGTCATGTTTTATCTACTATTTCTGTTAATAAAATCATTCGGTAAATTGCTCATATTTCCAACAATCCAAAAACCTTATTATAGGCAATTTACCCCAAGTGGTTTTGCTGCTTCCATGAGACCTCCTATGTTTGAGGGTATCCACTATAAGAGGTGGCGCGTGAGAGCAGTCTTATGGTTTCAAACCATGAGTTGCTATGACGCCACTCTTGGCAAACCTGAAGGGGAGCAAGATGCCCAACAGGCACAAGCTTTTCAGAAAATGGATACCTTGTTTAAGGCTGCGCTCTTGAGTGTTCTTGGAGAGAACATAGTTGATGCTTATGCGTCAACTGACAATGGAAAAGATATGTGGGACGCACTCGAGGCCAAGTTTGGGGTCTCGGATGCCGGCACTGAGCTGTACATCATGGAGCAATTCTATGATTACAGGATGACTGAAGAGCGCTCCGTGGTTGTGCAGGCTCATGAGATACAGTCATTTGCTAGAGAACTTGAGCACTTCAATTGCATGCTACCGGACAAGTTTGTTGCCGGGGGTATCATCACTAAGCTTCCTCCTTCATGGAGGAACTTTGCTACCTTACTGAAACATAAGAGACATGAGTTTTCCGTTCCGGATCTCATTGGTACTCTTGATGTGGAAGAAAAGGCGAGAGCAAAGGACACACGTGCTCGAGGTATTGAGGGAGGATCTAGTTTCAATGTGGTACAGAAGCAGAACTTCCAGCCCCACAAGTTCAAGAACAAGGGCAAGTTTGATGGTAAAGCAAAGTTTGATGGGAAGAACAAGGCTGTGCAACACACGAACATCAAAAAGAAGAATGGCAAGAAGAAAGGTGCTTGTCATGTGTGTGGAGATCCTGATCATTGGGCTCCTAGTTGCCCTAATCGCTATGACAAGCGTCATCCTGGGAAGGCGGCAAGACCGCTAATGTTGTCATTGGAGACACTGACATGAAGGATGTTGGGTATGGTATATTTCCCACTATTCTTTCAGTATGTCATTCTCCTGACTGGTTGATTGACACGGGTGCTAATGTGCATGTATGCGGTGATATTTCCATGTTTTCGTCTTATCAGACCGCAGGGACTTCAACCGTGCTGATGGGCAACGGTTCAAGTGCTTCTGTTCGTGGTGTTGGCACGGTTGATCTGAAGTTTACTTCGGGGAAGATCGTGCGGCTGAAGAACGTGCATTATGTCCCCTCCGTCAATAAAAATCTTGTTAGCGGGTCTCTTCTGTGTAGAGATGGCTATAAGCTTGTCTTTGAGTCGAATAAATTTGTAATATCCAAATATGGAACCTTTGTTGGTAAAGGCTATGAGTCAGGAGGCCTGTTTCGTTTATCCTTATCAGACGTTTGCAATAAAGTTGTTAATCATATTTGCAACAATAGTGAATCAAATGTGTGGCATTCACGTCTTTGTCATGTTAACTTTGGTTGCATGTCGCGACTAGCAAAGTTGAACTTAATCCCTAGTTTCACCACTATCAAGGGATCTAAGTGTCAAGTATGTGTGCAAGCTAAGCAACCTCGTAAGTCTCACGTGACCGCGGAAACGAGAAATCTTGCACCACTAGAACTTATACATTCAGATCTATGTGAAATGAATGGTGTTTTGACAAAAGGTGGAAAGAAATATTTCATGACGTTAATTGACGACTACGTCCCCGACGACGACTTCTTCCCTGACGTCCACGACTTCCTCGACGACATGGCAGGCGAGGACACCGACCCCAAGTCCAGCGCTTCTGCTGCTGCTGTGCCGTACGTGTTCTTCTCCTTTCTGTTAGAAGTCCTGTTACAGTTCTCGGCTCTAGTTTCTGCTCTACGTATGTTAGGCTCTATGTCGTATAAGCAACTTCATCTAGTGACTGTTCTACATGTGTTTACCTCAAGTTCATATATGCGGACGATGTTTACCTTCTCTCTGTCAGATTGCATGAATTGCCGTATATTTGCTATTTTAGTCATGTTTTATCTACTATTTCTGTTAATAAAATCATTCGGTAAATTGCTCATATTTCCAAGCAAGTATAAAGCAAGTCATGCAATCTGACAGAGAGAAGGTAAACATCGTCTGCATATATGAACTTGAGGTAAACACATCTAGAACAGTCACTAGATGAAGTTGCTTATACGACATAGAACCTAATATACGTAGGACAGAAACTAGAGCCAAGAACTGTAGTAGGACTTCTAACAGAAAGGAGAAGAACACGTACGGCACAACAGCAGCAGGAGCGCTGGACTTGGGGTCGGTGTCCTCGCCTGCCATGTCGTCGAGGAGGTTGTGGACGTCGGGGAAGAAGTCGTCGTCGGGGAAGTAGTCGTCGGCGACCGGATCGTCCGTGATGAAGCAGCCAGTAGTCGCGCAGAGCGCTCCCCAAAAACCGCCCACTTAGCCCATTTGTGCAAGGCAAGGGATACTACTAAAGTTTAGTCCCACATTGCTAGTTTAGAGGGAGTTGGACCTCCTTATAAGGGAGGCTCCTTCCCCACTTGTATGAGCATGAGAACAAGAGGGACATCCACGCGCGCTCCTCCTCCGCCGCCCGCCTCGCCACGCCTCGCCTCGCCTCGTCACGACGCGCCGCGGGTTGCGGGAATGAGCCGAGCCGATGTCTAAATTTTTGCCACGCACTACGGGTATGCGAAAGGTCACTCGGAAGCTGAAACATTTTGTCTGTGCCTGGACACTAAATTCGAACGGCTCGCCTCTTCGGCTGCTGTCTGTTCGTTTCGTCTCCCGTATTCCCTTCAGCTCCCGGCGCAACCTCTCGCCTCCTTCTCTTGCGCCTATAAAAGGGAGGTCGCTCCTCTCAGAGAGAGGCACCAGAACTACTTCTTCCTCTCGCCACCGGTTCCTGAGCACTGCGCTACTGCTACGATCTTCTCCATCCCGGCTTGCGGCGTGCACCGCAGGTCGGGACAGTAGGCCTCCGAAACCGCACTCTTTGAGTCCTGTACGGGAGAAGGGTGATAAGGTTTTTGGGGAGCGCTCTGCGCGACTACTGGCTGCTTCATCACGGACGATCCGGTCGCTGACGACTACTTCCCCGACGACGACTTCTTCCCCGACGTCCACAACCTCCTCGACGACATGGCAGGCGAGGACACCGACCCCAAGTCCAGCGCTCCTGCTGCTGCTGTGCCGTACGTGTTCTTCTCCTTTCTGTTAGAAGTCCTACTACAGTTCTTGGCTCTAGTTTCTGTCCTACGTATGTTAGGTTCTATGTCGTATAAGCAACTTCATCTAGTGACTGTTCTAGATGTGTTTACCTCAAGTTCATATATGCAGACGATGTTTACCTTCTCTCTGTCAAATTGCATGACTTGCTTTATACTTGCTATTCTAGCCATGTTTTATCTACTATTTCTGTTAATAAAATCATTCGGTAAATTGCTCATATCCAACAATCCTGGATCGGTAAATTTACATCTCCTGGTTTTGAGACAAACCGGCTCAGCTTGCTAACAACAAAAGAGATGTCAGGTCTTGTAGCACTGGCTAAGTACATAAGCGAGCCAATAATCTGAGAATACTTCAATTGATCTCTAGCAATTCTTTGATTCTTTCGAAGCAGCACGCTAGCATCATATGGTGTTGGAGAGGGCTTGCAGTCACTATAGCCAAAGCGACTCAAGATCTTTTCCACATAGTGAGATTGAAGCAATGTAATCCCACCATCATCATCTCTCAACAACTTGATGTTCAGAATGACATCAGCCACTCCTAAATCCTTCATCTCAAAACAGCGAGATAGGAAATCCTTGACCTCCTTAATAACATTCAGATTTGTTCCGAAAATTAGTATGTCATCAACATACAAGCAAAGCATAACTCCCTCGCCCCCACCATGGCGATAGTACACACATTTGTCAGCTTCGTTCACAACAAAGCCTGCAGCTGTTAAAGTTCTTTCGAACTTCTCATGCCACTGTTTGGGTGCTTGCTCGAGTCCGTACAAAGACTTCAGCAACTTGCACACTTTCCCTTCCTGGTCATCTATTACAAACCCATCTGGTTGTTCCATATAAATTTCCTCATCCAACTCTCCATTCAGGAAAGCAGTCTTAACATCCATTTGATGAACGAGAAGACCATGTGAGGCAGCTAGTGAAAGTAGAACTCGAATAGTGGTCAGTCGAGCCACAGGTGAGTAAGTATCAAAGAAGTCTTCACCTTCCTTTTGGGTATAACCCTTAGCCACGAGCCGAGCCTTGTACTTTTCAATAGTACCATCAGGCCTAAGCTTCTTCTTGAATACCCATTTGCATCCTATAGGTTTGCACCCATAAGGACGATCAGTTATCTCCCAAGTTTCATTCGCCAAGATGGAATCCATCTCGCTACGAACCGCTTCCTTCCAGTAGTCAGCATCTTCCGATGCATAGGCCTCCGAAATAGAACTGGGAGTGTCATCTATGAGATACACAAGAAAATCATCACCAAAGGACTTTGCAGTCCTCTGTCTCTTGCTCCTAGTAGGAACTTCATTGTTTTTCTCCACAGGACTTTCAAAGTGTTCCATCGAAATGGCAGGTTCGGTAATTGTAACTAGTTCCTGATTCGATGAACTAGGCATCTCCTGATTAGATGAGGTAGCCATATCCTTCATGGGAAAGATATCTTCAAAGAAAGTCGCATCATTCGACTCCATGATCGTACCGACATGCATGTCAGGTACCTCAGATTTTACAACCAAGAATCTATAGCCAATGCTATGAAAAGCATATCCCAGGAAAACACAATCCACAGTTTTTGGTCCCAGCTTCCGCTTCTTTACAATTGGCACATTGACTTTTGCCAAACAACCCCAGGTTCGTAGATAAGAGAGCTTTAACCTTTTCTTCTCCCATTCCTCGAACGGAGTTATCTCTTTGTTCTTTGTGGGAACTCGATTTAGGACATGACATGCTGTCAATATCGCCTCCCCCCACCATGCCTTGGAGAGACCCGATGTGTCTAACATGGCGTTAACCAAATCAGTTAGAGTACGGTTCTTTCTTTCAGCCACCCCATTTGACTGAGGTGAGTAGGGAGGCGTCCTCTCATGGATTATACCATGTTCCACACAAAAAGCATCAAATTCATTGGAAAAATACTCTCCACCACGGTCGGACCCAAGACTCTTGATTTTCCGATCAAGTTGGTTTTCCACTTCAGCTTTATAGATCTTGAAAAAGTTCAGAGCCTCATCCTTAGATTTCAGAAGATACACACAACAGTATCTAGTGGAGTCGTCAATTAACGTCATGAAATATTTCTTTCCACCTTTTGTCAAAACACCATTCATTTCACATAGATCTGAATGTATAAGTTCTAGTGGTGCAAGATTTCTCGTCTCCGCAGTCACATGAGATTTACGAGGTTGCTTAGCTTGCACACACACTTGACACTTAGATCCCTTAACGGTGGTGAAACTAGGGATTAAGTTGAACTTCGCTAGTCGCGACATGCAACCAAAGTTAACATGACAAAGTCGTGAATGCCACACATTTGATTCACTATTGTTGCAAATATGATTGACAACTTTATTGCAAACGTCTGATAAGGATAAACGAAACAGGCCTCCTGACTCATAGCCTTTACCAACAAAGGTTCCATACTTGGATATTACAAATTTATTTGACTCGAAGACAAGCTTATAGCCATCTCTACACAGAAGAGATCCGCTAACAAGATTTTTATTGACGGAGGGGACATAATGCACGTTCTTCAGCCGCACGATCTTCCCCGAAGTAAACTTCAGATCGACCGTGCCAACACCACGAACAGAAGCACTTGAACCGTTGCCCATCAGCACGGTTGAAGTCCCTGCGGTCTGATAAGACGAAAACATGGAAATATCACCGCATACATGCACATTAGCACCCGTGTCAATCAACCAATCAGGAGAATGACATACTGAAAGAATAGTGGGAAATATACCATACCCAGCATCCTTCATGTCAATGTCCCTGATGACAACATTAGCGGTCTTGCCGCCTTTCCCAGGATGACGCTTGTCATAGCGATTGGGGCAACTAGGAGCCCAATGATCAGGATCTCCACACACGTGACAAGCACCTTTCTTCTTTTCATTCTTCTTCTTGAAGTTCGTGTGCTGCACAGCCTTGTTCTTCCCATCAAACTTTCCTTTACCATCAAACTTGCCCTTGTTCTTGAACTTGTGGGACTGGAAGTTTTTCTTCTGTACCAGATTGGCACTAGATCCTCCCTCAATACCTCGAGCACGTGTGTCCTTTGCTCTCGCCTTTTCATCCACATCAAGAGTACCAATGAGATCCGGAACGGAAAACTCCTGTCTCTTATGTTTCAGTAAGGTAGCAAAGTTCCTCCATGAAGGAGCAAGCTTAGTGATGATACCCCCGGCAACAAACTTGTCCGGTAGCATGCAGTTGAAGTGCTCAAGTTCTCTAGCAAATGACTGTATCTCGTGAGCCTGCTCAACCACGGAGCGCTCTTCAGTCATCCTGTAATCATAGAATTGCTCCATGATGTACAGCTCAGTGCCGGCATCCGAGACCCCAAACTTGGCCTCGAGTGCGTCCCACATATCTTTTCCATTGTCAATTGACGCATAAGCATCAACTATGTTCTCACCAAGAACACTCAAGAGAGCAGCCTTAAACAAGGTATCCATTTTCTGAAAAGCTTGTGCCTGTTGGGCATCTTGCTGTCCTTCAGGTTTGCCAAGAGTGGCGTCATAGCAGCTCATGGTCTGAAACCATAAGACTGCTCTCACGCGCCACCTCTTATAGTGGATACCCTCAAACATAGGAGGTTTCATGGAAGCAGCAAAACCACTCGGGGTAAATTGCCTATTATAAGGTTTTTGGATTGTTGGAAGTATGAGCAATTTACCGAATGATTTTATTAACAGAAATAGTAGATAAAACATGACTAAAATAGCAAATATACAGCAATTCTTGCAATCTGACAGAGAGAAGGTAAACATCGTCCGCATATATGAACTTGAGGTAAACACATGTAGAACAGTCACTAGATGAAGTTGCTTATACGACATAGAGCCTAACATACGTAGAGCAGAAACTAGAGCCAAGAACTGTAACAGCACTTCTAACAAAAAGGAGAAGAACACGTACGGCACAGCAGCAGCAGAAGCGCTGGACTTGGGGTCGGTGTCCTCGCCTGCCATGTCGTCGAGGAAGTCGTGGACGTCAGGGAAGAAGTCGTCGTCGGGGAAGTAGTCGTCGGCGACCGGATCGTCCGTGATGAAGCAGCCAGTAGTCGCGCAAAGCGCTCCCCAAAAACCTTATCACCCTTCTCCCGTACAGGACTCAAAGAGTGCGGTTTCGGAGGCCTACTGTCCCGACCTGCGGTGCACGCCGCAAGCCGGGATGGAGAAGATCGTAGTAGCAGCGCAGTGCTCAGGAACCGGTGGTGAGAGGAAGAAGTAGTTCTGGTGCGTCTCTCTGAGAGGAGCGACCTCCCTTTTATAGGCGCAAGAGAAGGAGGCGAGAGGTTGCGCCGGGAGCTGAGGGGAATGCGGGAGACGAAACGAACAGACAGCAGCCGAAGAGGCGGGCCGTTCGAATTCAGTGTCCAGGCACAGACAAAATGTTTCAGCTTCCGAGTGACCTTTCGCATACCCGTAGTGCATGGCAAAAATTTAGACATCGGCTCGGCTCATTCCCGCAACCCGCGGCGCGTCGTGACGAGGCGAGGCGAGGCGAGGCGTGGCGAGGTGGGCGGCGGAGGAGGAGCGCGCGTGGATGTCCCTCTTGTTCTCATGCTCATACAAGTGGGGAATGAGCCTCCCTTATAAGGAGGTCCAACTCCCTCTAAACTAGCAATGTGGGACTAAACTTTAGTAGTATCCCTTGCCTTGCACAAATGGGCTAAGTGGGCCTCTAGGATTTATTAGGAATTTCTGAAATAGTTATTGGGCTGCCCCAATATAGACTAAATTCCAGCAATCCCCCACCAGATCCTAGAGGCACACAGAAATTTGCCTTTGGTTCCAAAACACTGTTTTATATACCGGTATTGCAGTGGAGACTGTTAAGTTGAACTTCCACCTAGACCTCTATGCTACACTAGTAAGCAACTTGAACAGTGGACTGGGCCTTGAACTGCAAGTTTTCTGCGAATCTAGCTTCACATAAAGCCTTGACCGATACGTGGCTACCGTGGGTCTTCCCCGTGGGTGGAGCTTATGCGTCATACTCCATGACCTTTCACGAGTTTACTAGAGAGAACCCTACTCTCATAGATTGCGACGTTTGACAATCAGACTCATATAGGTGTGTTCTTCAACAGATGTTCTGCAGGACAACATCTCTGCTTCAAAGAGCCACTTAGAACACATTAAGATATACATCAACCTGCCATGCAGATTAGGAGAGTATTGCATCTTCATGGAGTGGTATTTAAAAAATAAGGATACTCTCCTCCCAGTTGACCAACAGCTTGTCTTCCACATCTAATTCACGGGATCTCCGATCACAAAGAATAGGTTACCACTGTGAACAACTCATATCGTGGGTCTCATACCCATCTCCCTCGATGCATTATCTATCACATTACGTGATAGACCCTTAGTGAAAGGATCTGCCAGATTTTTAGACGTTTGGATATAATCCAATGCAATAACTCCGGAGTTTCTCATTTTCCTGACAGACTTTAACCTTCTCTGAACGTGTCTTGATGACTTCATGTTATCCTTTGAGCTGCTCACTTTTGTGATCACAGTTTGATTGTCGCAGTTCATAAGGACACCCAGTACAGGTTTCTCAACAACCGGCAAGTCATTCAAGAGCCGGCGAAGCCAATCTGTTTCAACCTAGCTGTATCTAGTGCTGTGAGTTCTGCTTCCATAGTTGACCTCGTTAAGATGGTCTGCTTGCAAGACTTCCAAGAAACAGCGCCACCTCCATGAGTGAACACATATCCGCTCGTGGCCTTTATCTCATCAGCATCTCAGATCCAGTTTGAGTCACTATACCCTTCAAGCACCTTTGGATGCCCAGTGTAGTGAATTCCATAATTTACAGTGCCTTTCAAATAACGCAAAACTCTCTCTAGAGCTTTCCAATGCACATCTCCCGGTTTTGAGACAAACTGGCTCAGCTTGCTAACAGCAAAAGAGATGTCAGGTCTTGTAGCACTGGCTAAGTACATAAGCGAGCCAATAATCTGAGAATACTTCAATTGATCTCTAGCAATTCTTCGATTCTTTCGAAGCAGCACGCTAGCATCATATGGTGTTGGAGAGGGCTTGCAGTCACTATAGCCAAAGCGACTCAAGATCTTTTCCACATAGTGAGATTGAAGCAATGTAATCCCACCATCATCATCTCTCAACAACTTGATGTTCAGAATGACATCAGCCACTCATAAATCCTTCATCTCAAAACAGCGAGATAGGAAATCCTTGACCTCCTTAATAACATTCAGATTTGTTCCGAAAATCAGTATGTCATCAACATACAAGCAAAGCATAACTCCCTCGCCCCCACCATGGCGATAGTACACACATTTGTCAGCTTCGTTCACAACAAAGCCTGCAGCTGTTAAAGTTCTTTCGAACTTCTCATGCCACTGTTTGGGTGCTTGCTTGAGTCCGTACAAAGACTTCAGCAACTTGCACACTTTCCCTTCCTGACCATCTATTACAAACCCATCTGGTTGTTCCATATAAATTTCCTCATCCAACTCTCCATTCAGGAAAGCAGTCTTAACATCCATTTGATGAACGAGAAGACCATGTGAGGCAGCTAGTGAAAGTAGAACTCGAATAGTGGTCAGTCGAGCCACATGTGAGTAAGTATCAAAGAAGTCTTCACCTTCCTTTTGGGTATAACCCTTAGCCACGAGCGAGCCTTGTACTTTTCAATAGTACCATCAGGCCTAAGCTTCTTCTTGAATACCCATTTGCATCCTATAGGTTTGCACCCATAAGGACGATCAGTTATCTCCCAAGTTTCATTCGCCAAGATGGAATCCATCTCGCTACGAACCGCTTCCTTCCAGTAGTCAGCATCTTCCGATGCATAGGCCTCCGAAATAGAACTGGGAGTGTCATCTATGAGATACACAAGAAAATCATCACCAAAGGACTTTGCAGTCCTCTGTCTCTTGCTCCTAGTAGGAACTTCATTGTTTTTCTCCACAGGACTTTCAAAGTGTTCCATCGAAATGGCAGGTTCGGTAATTGTAACTGGTTCCTGATTCGATGAACTAGGCATCTCCTGGTTAGATGAGGTAGCCATATCCTTCATGGGAAAGATATCTTCAAAGAAAGTCGCATCATTCGACTCCATGATCGTACCGACATGCATGTCAGGTACCTCAGATTTTACAACCAAGAATCTATAGCCAATGCTATGAAAAGCATATCCCAGGAAAACACAATCCACAGTTTTAGGTCCCAGCTTCCGCTTCTTTACAATTGGCACATTGACTTTCGCCAAACAACCCCAGGTTCGTAGATAAGAGAGCTTTAACCTTTTCTTCTCCCATTCCTCGAACGGAGTTATCTCTTTGTTCTTTGTGGGAACTCGATTTAGGACATGACATGCTGTCAATATCGCCTCCCCCCACCATGTCTTGGAGAGACCCGATGTGACTAACATGGCGTTAACCAAATCAGTTAGAGTACAGTTCTTTCTTTCGGCCACCCCATTTGACTGAGGTGAGTAGGGAGGCGTCCTCTCATGGATTATACCATGTTCCGCACAAAAAGCATCAAATTCATTGGAAAAATACTCTCCACCACGGTCGGACCTAAGCCTCTTGATTTTCCGATCAAGTTGGTTTTCCACTTCAGCTTTATAGATCTTGAAAAAGTTCAGAGCCGCATCCTTAGATTTCAGAAGATACACACAACAGTATCTAGTGGAGTCGTCAATTAACGTCATGAAATATTTCTTTCCACCTTTTGTCGAAACACCATTCATTTCACATAGATCTGAATGTATAAGTTCTAGTGGTGCAAGATTTCTCGTTTCCGCAGTCACATGAGACTTACGAGGTTGCTTAGCTTGCACACATACTTGACACTTAGATCCCTTGACAGTGGTGAAACTAGGGATTAAGTTCAACTTTGCTAGTCGCGACATGCAACCAAAGTTAACATGACAAAGACGTGAATGCCACACATTTGATTCACTATTGTTGCAAATATGATTAACAACTTTATTGCAAACGTCTGATAAGGATAAACGAAACAGGCCTCCTGACGCATAGCCTTTACCAACAAAGGTTCCATATTTGGATATTACAAATTTATTCGACTCAAAGACAAGCTTATAGCCATCTCTACACAGAAGAGACCCGCTAACAAGATTTTTATTGACGGAGGGGACATAATGCACGTTCTTCAGCCGCACGATCTTCCCCGAAGTAAACTTCAGATCGACCGTGCCAACACCACGAACAGAAGCACTTGAACCGTTGCCCATCAGCACGGTTGAAGTCCCTGCGGTCTGATAAGACGAAAACATGGAAATATCACCGCATACATGCACATTAGCACCCGTGTCAATCAACCAGTCAGGAGAATGACATACTGAAAGAATAGTGGGAAATATACCATACCCAACATCCTTCATGTCAGTGTCTCCAATGACAACATTAGCGGTCTTGCCGCCTTTCCCAAGATGACGCTTGTCATAGAGATTAGGGCAACTAGGAGCCCAATGATCAGGATCTCCACACACATGACAAGCACCTTTCTTCTTGCCATTCTGCTTTTTGAAGTTCGTGTGTTGCACAACCTTGTTCTTCCCATCAAACTTTGCTTTACCATCAAACTTGCCCTTGTTCTTGAACTTGTGGGGCTGGAAGTTCTGCTTCTGTACCACATTGGCACTAGACCCTCCCTCAATACCTCGAGCACGTGTGTCCTTTGCTCTTGCCTTTTCTTCCACATCAAGAGTACCAATGAGATCCGGAACGGAAAACTCCTGTCTCTTATGTTTCAGTAAGGTAGAAAAGTTCCTCCATGAAGGAGGAAGCTTAGTGATGATACCCCCGGCAACAAACTTGTCCGGTAGCATGCAATTGAAGTGCTCAAGTTCTCTAGCAAATGACTGTATCTCATGAGCCTGCTCAACCACGGAGCGCTCTTCAGTCATCCTGTAATCATAGAATTGCTCCATGATGTACAGCTCAGTGCCGGCATCCAAGACCCCAAACTTGGCCTCGAGTGCGTCCCACATATATTTTCCATTGTCAATTGACGCATAAGCATCAACTATGTTCTCTCCAAGAACACTCAAGAGCGCAGCCTTAAACAAGGTATCCATTTTCTGAAAAGCTTGTGCCTGTTGGGCATCTTGCTCTCCTTCAGGTTTGCCAAGAGTGGCGTCATAGCAACTCATGGTTTGAAACCATAAGACTGCTCTCACGCGCCACCTCTTATAGTGGATACCCTCAAACATAGGAGGTCTCATGGAAGCAGCAAAACCACTTGGGGTAAATTGCCTATAATAAGGTTTTTGGATTGTAAAATCTGAGGTACCTGACATGCATGTCGGTACGATCATGGAGTCGAATGATGCGACTTTCTTTGAAGATATCTTTCCCATGAAGGATATGGCTACCTCATCTAATCAGGAGATGCCTAGTTCATCGAATCAGGAACCAGTTACAATTACCGAACCTGCCATTTCGATGGAACACTTTGAAAGTCCTGTGGAGAAAAACAATGAAGTTCCTACTAGGAGCAAGAGACAGAGGACTGCAAAGTCCTTTGGTGATGATTTTCTTGTGTATCTCATAGATGACACTCCCAGTTCTATTTCGGAGGCCTATGCATCGGAAGATGCTGACTACTGGAAGGAAGCGGTTCGTAGCGAGATGGATTCCATCTTGGCGAATGAAACTTGGGAGATAACTGATCGTCCTTATGGGTGCAAACCTATAGGATGCAAATGGGTATTCAAGAAGAAGCTTAGGCCTGATGGTACTATTGAAAAGTACAAGGCTCGGCTCGTGGCTAAGGGTTATACCCAAAAGGAAGGTGAAGACTTCTTTGATACTTACTCACCTGTGGCTCGACTGACCACTATTCGAGTTCTACTTTCACTAGCTGCCTCACATGGTCTTCTCGTTCATCAAATGGATGTTAAGACTGCTTTCCTGAATGGAGAGTTGGATGAGGAAATTTATATGGAACAACCAGATGGGTTTGTAATAGATGGTCAGGAAGGGAAAGTGTGCAAGTTGCTGAAGTCTTTGTACGGACTCAAGCAAGCACCCAAACAGTGGCATGAGAAGTTCGAAAGAACTTTAACAGCTGCAGGCTTTGTTGTGAACGAAGCTGACAAATGTGTGTACTATCGCCATGGTGGGGGCGAGGGAGTTATGCTTTGCTTGTATGTTGATGACATACTGATTTTCGGAACAAATCTGAATGTTATTAAGGAGGTCAAGGATTTCCTATCTCGCTGTTTTGAGATGAAGGATTTAGGAGTGGCTGATATCATTCTGAACATCAAGTTGTTGAGAGATGATGATGGTGGGATTACATTGCTTCAATCTCACTATGTGGAAAAGATCTTGAGTCGCTTTGGCTATAGTGACTGCAAGCCCTCTCCAACACCATATGATGCTAGCGTGCTGCTTCGAAAGAATCGAAGAATTGCTAGAGATCAATTGAAGTATTCTCAGATTATTGGCTCGCTTATGTACTTAGCCAGTGCTACAAGACCTGACATCTCTTTTGCTATTAGCAAGCTGAGCTGGTTTGTCTCAAAACCGGGAGATGTGCATTGGAAAGCTCTAGAGAGAGTTTTGCGTTATTTGAAAGGCACTGTAAATTATGGAATTCACTACACTGGGCATCCAAAGGTGCTTGAACGGTATAGTGACTCAAACTGGATCTCAGATGCTGATGAGATAAAGGCCACGAGCGGATATGTGTTCACTCATGGAGGTGGCGCTGTTTCTTGGAAGTCTTGCAAGCAGACCATCTTAACGAGGTTAACTATGGAAGCAGAACTCACAGCACTAGATACAGCTACGGTTGAAACAGATTGGCTTCGCCGGCTCTTGAATGACTTGCCGGTTGTTGAGAAACCTGTACCGGGTGTCCTTATGAACTGCGACAATCAAACTGTGATCACAAAAGTGAGCAGCTCAATGGATGACATGAAGTCATCAAGACACGTTCAGAGAAGGTTAAAGTCTGTCAGGAAAATGAGAAACTCCGGAGTTATTGCATTGGATTATATCCAAACGTCTAAAAATCTGGCAGATCCTTTCACTAAGGGTCTATCACGTAATGTGATAGATAATGCATCGAGGGAGATGGGTATGAGACCCACAATATGAGTTGTTCACAGTGGTAACCTATTCTTTGTGATCGAAGATCCCGTGAATTAGATGTGGAAGACAAGCTGTTGGTCAACTGGGAGGAGAGTATCCTTATTTTTTAAATACCACTCCATGAAGATGCAATACTCTCCTAATCTGCATGGCAGGTTGATGTATATCTTAATGTGTTCTAAGTGGCTCTTTGAAGCAGAGATGTTGTCCTGCAGAACATCTTTTGAAGAACACACCTATATGAGTCTGATTGTCAAACGTCGCAATCTATGAGAGTAGGGTTCTCTCTAGTAAACTCATGAAAGGTCATGGAGTATGACGCATAAGCTCCACCCGCGGGGAAGACCCACGGTAGCCACGTATCGGTCAAGGCTTTATGTGAAGCTAGATTCGCAGAAAACTTGCAGTTCAAGGCCCAGTCCACTGTTCAAGTTGCTTACTAGTGTAGCATAGAGCTCTAGGTGGAAGTTCAACTTAACAGTCTCCACTGCAATACCGGTATATAAAACAGTGTTTTGGAACCAAAGGCAAATTTCTGTGTGCCTCTGGGATCTGGTGGGGGATTGCTGGAATTTAGTCTATATTGGGGCAGCCCAATAACTATTTCAGAAATTCCTAATAAATCCTAGAGGCCCACTTAGCCCATTTGTGCAAGGCAAGGGATACTACTAAAGTTTAGTCCCACATTGCTAGTTTAGAGGGAGTTGGACCTCCTTATAAGGGAGGCTCCTTCCCCACTTGTATGAGCATGAGAACAAGAGGGACATCCACGCGCGCTCCTCCTCCGCCGCCCGCCTCGCCACGCCACGCCACGCCACGCCACGCCACGCCTCGCCTCGCCTCGTCACGACGCGACGCGCCGCGGGTTGCGGGAATGACCCGAGCCGATGTCTAAATTTTTGCCACGCACTACGGGTATGCGAAAGGTCACTCGGAAGCTGAAACATTTTGTCTGTGCCTGGACACTGAATTCGAACGGCGCGCCTCTTCGGCTGCTGTCTGTTCGTTTTGTCTCCCGCATTCCCTTCAGCTCCCGGCGCAACCTCTCGCCTCCTTCTCTTGCGCCTATAAAAGGGAGGTCGCTCCTCTCAGAGAGACGCACCAGAACTACTTCTTCCTCTCGCCACCGGTTCCTGAGCACTGTGCTGCTGCTACGATCTTCTCCATCCCGGCTTGCGGCGTGCACCGCAGGTCGGGACAGTAGGCCTCCGAAACCGCACTCTTTGAGTCCTGTACGGGAGAAGGGTGATAAGGTTTTTGGGGAGCGCTTTGCGCGACTACTCGCTGCTTCATCACGGACGATCCGGTCGCCGACGACTACTTCCCCGACGACGACTTCTTCCCTGACGTCCACGACTTCCTCGACGACATGGCAGGCGAGGACACCAACCCCAAGTCCAGCGCTTCTGCTGCTGCTGTGCCGTACGTGTTCTTATCCTTTCTGTTAGAAGTCCTGTTACAGTTCTTGGCTCTAGTTTCTGCTCTACGTATGTTAGGCTCTATGTCGTATAAGCAACTTCATCTAGTGACTGTTCTACATGTGTTTACCTCAAGTTCATATATGCGGACGATGTTTACCTTCTCTCTGTCAGATTGCATGAATTGCTGTATATTTGCTATTTTAGTCATGTTTTATCTACTATTTCTGTTAATAAAATCATTCGGTAAATTGCTCATATTTCCAATAATCCAGACGAAAACATGACGCATATAATAGGCAATTTACCCCGAGTGGTTTTGCTGCTTCCATGAAACCTCCTATGTTTGAGGGTATCCACTATAAGAGGTGGCGCGTGAGAGCAGTCTTATGGTTTCAGACCATGAGCTGCTATGACGCCACTCTTGGCAAACCTGAAGGAGAGCAAGATGCCCAACAGGCACAAGCTTTTCAGAAAATGGATACCTTGTTTAAGGCTGCTCTCTTGAGTGTTCTTGGTGAGAACATAGTTGATGCTTATGCGTCAATTGACAATGGAAAAGATATGTGGGACGCACTCGAGGCCAAGTTTGGGGTCTCGGATGCCGGCACTGAGCTGTACATCATGGAGCAATTCTATGATTACAGGATGACTGAAGAGCGCTCCGTGGTTGAGCAGGCTCACGAGATACAGTCATTTGCTAGAGAACTTGAGCACTTCAACTGCATGCTACCGGACAAATTTGTTGCCGGGGGTATCATCACTAAGCTTCCTCCTTCATGGAGGAACTTTGCTACCTTACTGAAACATAAGAGACAGGAGTTTTCCATTCCGGATCTCATTGGTACTCTTGATGTGGAAGAAAAGGCGAGAGCAAAGGACACACGTGCTCGAGGTATTGAGGGAGGATCTTGTGCCAATCTGGTACAGAAGAAAAACTTCCAGTCCCACAAGTTCAAGAACAAGGGCAAGTTTGATGGTAAAGGAAAGTTTGATGGGAAGAACAAGGCTGTGCAGCACACGAACTTCAAGAATAAGAATGACAAGAAGAAAGGTGCTTGTCACGTGTGTGGAGATCCTGATCATTGGGCTCCTAGTTTCCCCAATCGCTATGACAAGCGTCATCCTGGGAAAGGCGGCAAGACCGCTAATGTTGTCATCGGGGACATTGACATGAAGGATGCTGGGTATGGTATATTTCCCACTATTCTTTCAGTATGTCATTCTCCTGATTGGTTGATTGACACGGGTGCTAATGTGCATGTATGCGGTGATATTTCCATGTTTTCGTCTTATCAGACCGCAGGGACTTCAACCGTGCTGATGGGCAACGGTTCAAGTGCTTCTGTTCGTGGTGTTGGCACGGTCGATCTGAAGTTTACTTCGGGGAAGATCGTGCGGCTGAAGAACGTGCATTATGTCCCCTCCGTCAATAAAAATCTTGTTAGCGGATCTCTTCTGTGTAGAGATGGCTATAAGCTTGTCTTCGAGTCAAATAAATTTGTAATATCCAAGTATGGAACCTTTGTTGGTAAAGGCTATGAGTCAGGAGGCCTGTTTCGTTTATCCTTATCAGACGTTTGCAATAAAGTTGTTAATCATATTTGCAACAATAGTGAATCAAATGTGTGGCATTCACGACTTTGTCATGTTAACTTTGGTTGCATGTCGCGACTAGCGAAGTTGAACTTAATCCCTAGTTTCACCCCCGTTAAGGGATCTAAGTGTCAAGTGTGTGTGCAAGCTAAGCAACCTCGTAAATCTCATGTGACTGCGGAGACGAGAAATCTTGCACCACTAGAACTTATACATTCAGATCTATGTGAAATGAATGGTGTTTTGACAAAAGGTGGAAAGAAATATTTCATGACGTTAATTGACGACTCCACTAGATACTGTTGTGTGTATCTTCTGAAATCTAAGGATGAGGCTTTGAACTTTTTCAAGATCTATAAAGCTGAAGTGGAAAACCAACTTGATCGGAAAATCAAGAGGCTTAGGTCCGACCGTGGTGGAGAGTATTTTTCCAATGAATTTGATGCTTTTTGTGTGGAACATGGTATAATCCATGAGAGGACGCCTCCCTACTCACCTTAGTCAAATGGGGTGGCTGACAGAAAGAACCGTACTCTAACTGATTTGGTTAACGCCATGTTAGACACATCGGGTCTCTCCAAGGCATGGTGGGGGGAGGCGATATTGACAGCATGTCATGTCCTAAATCGAGTTCCCACAAAGAACAAAGAGATAACTCCATTCGAGGAATGGGAGAAGAAAAGGTTAAAACTCTCTTATCTGCGAACATGGGGTTGTTTGGCGAAAGTCAATGTTCCAATTCCAAAGAAGCGGAAACTTGGACCAAAGACTGTGGATTGTGTTTTCTTGGGATATGCTTTTCATAGCATTGGCTATAGATTCTTGGTTGTAAAATCTGAGGTACCTGACATGCATGTCGGTACGATCATGGAGTCGAATGATGCGACTTTCTTTGAAGATATCTTTCCCATGAAGGATATGGCTACCTCATCTAATCAGGAGATGCCTAGTTCATCGAATCAGGAACCAGTTACAATTACCGAACCTGCCATTTCGATGGAACACTTTGAAAATCCCGTGGAGGAGAACAATGAAGTTCCTATTAGGAGCAAGAGACAGAGGACTGCAAAGTCCTTTGGTGATGATTTTCTTGTGTATCTCATAGATGACACTCCCAGTTCTATTTCAAAGGCTTATGCATCTGAAGATGCTGACTACTGGAAGGAAGCAGTTCGTAGCGAGATGGATTCCATCTTGGCGAATGAAACTTGGGAGATAACTGATTGTCCTTATGGGTGCAAACCTATAGGATGCAAATGGGTATTCAAGAAGAAGCTTAGGCCTGATGGTACTATTGAAAAGTACAAGGCTCGGCTCGTGGCTAAGGGTTATACCCAAAAGGAAGGTGAAGATATCTTTGATACTTACTCACCTGTGGCTCGACTGACCACTATTTGAGTTCTACTTTCACTAGCTGCCTCACATGGTCTTCTCGTTCATCAAATGGATGTTAAGACTGCTTTCCTGAATGGAGAGTTGGATGAGGAAATTTATATGGAACAACCAGATGGGTTTGTAATAGATGGTCAGGAAGGGAAAGTGTGCAAATTGCTGAAGTCTTTGTACGGACTCAAGCAAGCACCCAAACAGTGGCATGAGAAGTTCGAAAGAACTTTAACAGCTGCAGGCTTTGTTGTGAACGAAGCTGACAAATGTGTGTACTATCGCCATGGTGGGGGCGAGGGAGTTATGCTTTGCTTGTATGTTGATGACATACTGATTTTTGGAACAAATCTGAATGTTATTAAGGAGGTCAAGGATTTCCTATCTCGCTGTTTTGAGATGAAAGATTTAGGAGTGGCTGATGTCATTCTGAACATCAAGTTGTTGAGAGATGATGATGGTGGGATTACATTGCTTCAATCTCACTATGTGGAAAAGATCTTGAGTCGCTTTGGCTATAGTGACTGCAAGCCCTCTCCAACACCATATGATGCTAGCGTGCTACTTCGAAAGAATCGAAGAATTGCTAGAGATCAATTGAAGTATTCTCAGATTATTGGCTCGCTTATGTACTTAGCCAGTGCTACAAGACCTGACATCTCTTTTGCTGTTAGCAAGCTGAGCCGGTTTGTCTCAAAACCGGGAGATGTGCATTGGAAAGCTCTAGAGAGAGTTTTGCATTATTTAAAAGGCACTGTAAATTATGGAATTCACTACACTGGGCACCCAAAGGTGCTTGAAGGGTATAGTGACTCAAACTGGATCTCAGATGCTGATGAGATAAAGGCCACGAGCGGATATGTGTTCACTCATGGAGGTGGCGCTGTTTCTTGGAAGTCTTGCAAGCAGACCATCTTAACGAGGTCAACTATGGAAGCAGAACTCACAGCACTAGATACAGCTACGGTCGAAGCAGATTGGCTTCGCCGACTCTTGAATGACTTGCCGGTTGTTGAGAAACCTGTACCGGGTATCCTTATGAACTGTGACAATCAAACTGTGATCACGAAAGTGAACAGCTCTAAGGATAACACGAAGTCATCAAGACACGTTCAGAGAAGGTTAAAGTCTGTCAGGAAAATGAGAAACTCCGGAGTTATTGCATTGGATTATATCCAAACGTCTAAAAATCTGGCAGATCCTTTCACTAAGGGTCTATCACGTAATGTGATAGATAATGCATCGAGGGAGATGGGTATGAGACCCACAATATGAGTTGTTCACAGTGGTAACCTATTCTTTGTGATCGGAGATCCCGTGAATTAGATGTGGAAGACAAGCTGTTGGTCAACTGGGAGGAGAGTATCCTTATTTTTAAAATACCACTCCATGAAGATGCAATACTCTCCTAATCTGCATGGCAGGTTGATGTATATCTTAATGTGTTCTAAGTGGCTCTTTGAAGCAGAGATGTTGTCCTGCAGAACATCTTTTGAAGAACACACCTATCTGAGTCTGATTGTCAAACGTCGCAATCTATGAGAGTAGGGTTCTCTCTAGTAAACTCATGAAAGGTCATGGAGTATGACGCATAAGCTCCACCCGCGGGGAAGACCCACGGTAGCCACGTATCGGTCAAGGCTTTATGTGAAGCTAGATTCGCAGAAAACTTGCAGTTCAAGGCCCAGTCCACTGTTCAAGTTGCTTACTGGTGTAGCATAGAGCTCTAGGTGGAAGTTCAACTTAACAGTCTCCACTGCAATACCGGTATATAAAACAGTGTTTTGGAACCAAAGGTAAATTTCTGTATGCCTCTGGGATCTGGTGGGGGATTGCTGGAATTTAGTCTATATTGCGGCAGCCCAATAACTATTTCAGAAATTCCTAATAAATCCTAGAGGCCCACTTAGCCCATTTGTGCAAGGCAAGGGATACTACTAAAGTTTAGTCCCACATTGCTAGTTTAGAGGGAGTTGGACCTCCTTATAAGGGAGGCTCCTTCCCCACTTGTATGAGCATGAGAACAAGAGGGACATCCACGCGCGCTCCTCCTCCGCCGCCCGCCTCGCCACGCCACGCCTCGCCTCGCCTCGCCTCATCACGACGCGCCGCGGGTTGCGGGAATGAGCCGAGCCGATGTCTAAATTTTTGCCACGCACTACGGGTATGCGAAAGGTCACTCGGAAGCTGAAACATTTTGTCTGTGCCTGGACACTGAATTCGAACGGCTCGCCTCTTCGGCTGCTGTCTGTTCGTTTCGTCTCCCGTATTCCCTTCAGCTCCCGGCGCAACCTCTCGCCTCCTTCTCTTGCGCCTATAAAAGGGAGGTCGCTCCTCTCAGAGAGACGCACCAGAACTACTTCTTCCTCTCGCCACCGGTTCCTGAGCACTGCGCTGCTGCTACGATCTTCTCCATCCCGGCTTGCGGCGTGCACCGTAGGTCGGGACAGTAGGCCTCCGAAACCGCACTCTTTGAGTCCTGTACGGGAGAAGGGTGATAAGGTTTTTGGGGAGCGCTCTGCGCGACTACTGGCTGCTTCATGACGGACAATCCGATCGCCGACGACTACTTCCCCGACGATGACTTCTTCGCTGACGTCCACGACTTCCTCGGTGACATGGAAGGTGAGGACACCGACCCCAAGTCCAGCGCTTCTGCTGTTGCTGTGCCGTACGTGTTCTTCTCCTTTCTGTTAGAAGTCCTGTTACAGTTCTTGGCTCTAGTTTCTGTCCTACGTATGTTAGGCTCTATGTCGTATAAGCAACTTCATCTAGTGACTGTTCTAGATGTGTTTACCTCAAGTTCATATATGCGGACGATGTTTACCTTCTCTCTGTCAGATTGCATGAATTGCTATATATTTGCTATTCTTCATGGGAAAGATATCTTCATTCCTCGGTACGTATGAAGATATCTTTCCCATGAAGATATCTTTCCCATGAAGAATAGCAAATATATAGCAATTCATGCAATCTGACAGAGAGAAGGTAAACATCGTCCGCATATATGAACTTGAGGTAAACACATGTAGAACAGTCACTAGATGAAGTTGCTTATACGACATAGAGCCTAACATACGTAGAGCAGAAACTAGAGCCAAGAACTGTAACAGGACTTCTAACAGAAAGGAGAAGAACACGTACGGCACAGCAGCAGCAGAAGTGCTGGACTTGGGGTCGGTGTCCTCACCTGCCATGTCGCCGAGGAAGTCGTGGACGTCAGGGAAGAAGTCGTCGTCGGGGAAGTAGTCGTCGGCGACCGGATCGTCCGTGATGAAGTAGCTAGTAGTCGCGCAAAGCGCTCCCCAAAAACCTTATCACCCTTCTCCCGTACAGGACTCAAAGAGTGCGGTTTCGGAGGCTTACTGTCCCGACCTGCGGTGCACGCCGCAAGCCGGGATGGAGAAGATCGTAGCAGCAGCGCAGTGCTCAGGAACCGGTGGCGAGAGGAAGAAGTAGTTCTGGTGCGTCTCTCTGAGAGGAGCGGCCTCCCTTTTATAGGCGCAAGAGAAGGAGGCGAGAGGTTGCGCCGGGAGCTGAAGGGAATGCGGGAGACGAAACGAACAGACAGCAGCCGAAGAGGCGCGCCGTTCGAATTCAGTGTCCAGGCACAGACAAAATGTTTCAGCTTCCGAGTGACCTTTCGCATACCCGTAGTGCGTGGCAAAAATTTAGACATCGGCTCGGCTCATTCCCGCAACCCGCGGCGCGTCGTGACGAGGCGAGGCGAGGCATGGCGTGGCGTGGCGTGGCGTGGCGTGGCGAGGCGGGCGGCGGAGGAGGAGCGCGCGTGGATGTCCCTCTTGTTCTCATGCTCATACAAGTGGGGAAGGAGCCTCCCTTATAAGGAGGTCCAACTCCCTCTAAACTAGCAATGTGGGACTAAACTTTAGTAGTATCCCTTGCCTTGCACAAATGGGCTAAGTGGGCCTCTAGGATTTATTAGGAATTTCTGAAATAGTTATTGGGCTGCCCCAATATAGACTAAATTCCAGCAACCCCCCACCAGATCCCAGAGGCACACAGAAATTTGCCTTTGGTTCCAAAACACTGTTTTATATACCGGTATTGCAGTGGAGACTGTTAAGTTAAACTTCCACCTAGAGCTCTATGCTACACTAGTAAGCAACTTGAACAGTGGACTGGGCCTTGAACTGCAAGTTTTCTGCGAATCTAGCTTCACATAAAGCCTTGACCGATACGTGGCTACCGTGGGTCTTCCCCGCGGGTGGAGCTTATGCGTCATACTCCATGACCTTTCATGAGTTTACTAGAGAGAACCCTACTCTCATAGATTGCGACGTTTGACAATCAGACTCATATAGGTGTGTTCTTCAAAAGATGTTCTGCAGGACAACATCTCTGCTTCAAAGAGCCACTTAGAACACATTAAGATATACATCAACCTGCCATGCAGATTAGGAGAGTATTGCATCTTCATGGAGTGGTATTTAAAAAATAAGGATACTCTCCTCCCAGTTGACCAACAGCTTGTCTTACACATCTAATTCATGGGATCTCCGATCACAAAGAATATCTTACCACTGTGAACAACTCATATTGTGGGTCTCATACCCATCTCCCTCGATGCATTATCTATCACATTACGTGATAGACCCTTAGTGAAAGGATCTGCTAGATTTTTAGACGTTTGGATATAATCCAATGCAATAACTCCGGAGTTTCTCATTTTCCTGACAGACTTTAACCTTCTCTGAATGTGTCTTGATGACTTCATGTTATCCTTTGAGCTGCTCACTTTTGTGATCACAGTTTGATTGTCGCAGTTCATAAGGACACCCGGTACAGGTTTCTCAACAACCGGCAAGTCATTCAAGAGCCGGCGAAGCCAATCTGTTTCAACCGTAGCTGTATCTAGTGCTGTGAGTTCTGCTTCCATAGTTGACCTCGTTAAGATGGTCTGCTTGCAAGACTTCCAAGAAACAACGCCACCTCCATGAGTGAACACATATCCGCTCGTGGCATTTATCTCATCAGCATCTGAGATCCAGTTTGAGTCACTATACCCTTCAAGCACCTTTGGGTGCCTAGTGTAGTGAATTCCATAGTTTACAGTGCCTTTTAAATAAAGCAAAACTCTCTCTAGAGCTTTCCAATGCACATCTCCCGGTTTTGAGACAAACCGGCTCAGCTTGCTAACAGCAAAAGAGATGTCAGGTCTTGTAGCACTGGCTAAGTACATAAGCGAGCCAATAATCTGAGAATACTTCAATTGATCTCTAGCAATTCTTCGATTCTTTCGAAGCAGCACGCTAGCATCATATGGTGTTGGAGAGGGCTTGCAGTCACTATAGCCAAAGCGACTCAAGATCTTTTCCACATAGTGAGATTGGAGCAATGTAATCCCACCATCATCATCTCTCAACAACTTGATGTTCAGAATGACATCAGCCACTCCTAAATCTTTCATCTCAAAACAGCGAGATAGGAAATCCTTGACCTCCTTAATAACATTCAGATTTGTTCCAAAAATCAGTATGTCATCAACATACAAGCAAAGCATAACTCCCTCGCCCCCACCATGGCGATAGTACACACATTTGTCAGCTTCGTTCACAACAAAGCCTGCAGCTGTTAAAGTTCTTTCCAACTTCTCATGCCACTGTTTGGGTGCTTGCTTGAGTCCGTACAAAGACTTCAGCAATTTGCACACTTTCCCTTCCTGACCATGTATTACAAACCCATCTGGTTGTTCCATATAAATTTCCTCATCCAACTCTCCATTCAGGAAAGCAGTCTTAACATCCATTTGATGAACGAGAAGACCATGTGAGGCAGCTAGTGAAAGTAGAACTCGAATAGTGGTCAGTCGAGCCACAGGCGAGTAAGTATCAAAGAAATCTTCACCATCCTTTTGGGTATAACCCTTAGCCACGAGCTGAGCCTTGTACTTTTCAATAGTACCATCAGGCCTAAGCTTCTTCTTGAATACCCATTTGCATCCTATAGGTTTGCACCCATAAGGACGATCAGTTATCTCCCAAGTTTCATTCGCCAAGATGGAATCCATCTCGCTACGAACCGCTTCCTTCCAGTAGTCAGCATCTTCCGATGCATAGGCCTCCAAAATAGAACTGGGAGTGTCATCTATGAGATACACAAGAAAATCATCACCAAAGGACTTTGCAGTCCTCTGTCTCTTGCTCCTAGTAGGAACTTCATTGTTTTTCTCCACAGGACTTTATAAGTGTTCCATCGAAATGGCAGGTTCGGTAATTGTAACTGGTTCCTGATTCGATGAACTAGGCATCTCCTGATTAGATGAGGTAGCCATATCCTTCATGGGAAAGATATCTTCAAAGAAAGTCGCATCATTCGACTCCATGATCGTACCGACATGCATGTCAGGTACCTTAGATTTTACAACCAAGAATCTATAGCCAATGCTATGAAAAGCATATCCCAGGAAAACACAATCCACAGTTTTTGGTCCCAGCTTCCGCTTCTTTACAATTGGCACATTGACTTTCGCCAAACAACCCCAGGTTCGTAGATAAGAGAGCTTTAACCTTTTCTTCTCCCATTCCTCGAACGGAGTTATCTCTTTGTTCTTTGTGGGAACTCGATTTAGGACATGACATGCTGTCAATATTGCCTCCCCCCACCATGCCTTGGAGAGACCCGATGTGTCTAACATGGCGTTAACCAAATCAGTTAGAGTACGGTTCTTTCTTTCGGCCACCCCATTTGACTGAGGTGAGTAGGGAGGCGTCCTCTCATGGATTATACCATGTTCCACACAAAAAGCATCAAATTCATTGGAAAAATACTCTCCACCACGGTCGGACCTAAGCCTCTTGATTTTCCGATGAAGTTGGTTTTCCACTTCAGCTTTATAGATCTTGAAAAAGTTCAGAGCCTCATCCTTAGATTTCAGAAGATACACACAACAGTATCTAGTGGAGTCGTCAATTAACGTCATGAAATATTTCTTTCCACCTTTTGTCAAAACACCATTCATTTCACATAGATCTGAATGTATAAGTTCTAGTGGTGCAAGATTTCTCGTTTCCGCAGTCACGTGAGACTTACGAGGTTGCTTAGCTTGCACACATACTTGACACTTAGATCCCTTGACAGTGGTGAAACTAGGGATTAAGTTCAACTTTGCTAGTCGCGACATGCAACCAAAGTTAACATGACAAAGACGTGAATGCCACACATTTGATTCACTATTGTTGCAAATATGATTAACAACTTTATTGCAAACGTCTGATAAGGATAAACGAAACAGGCTTCCTGACTCATAGCCTTTACCAACAAAGGTTCCATATTTGGATATTACAAATTTATTCGACTCAAAGACAAGCTTATAGCCATCTCTACACAGAAGAGATCCTCTAACAATATTTTTATTGACGGAGGGGACATAATGCACGTTCTTCAGCCGCACGATCTTCCCCGAAGTAAACTTCAGATCGACCGTGCCAACACCACGAACAGAAGCACTTGAAC
Source organism: Triticum dicoccoides (assembly GCF_002162155.2). Taxonomy (NCBI): domain Eukaryota; kingdom Viridiplantae; phylum Streptophyta; class Magnoliopsida; order Poales; family Poaceae; genus Triticum; species Triticum dicoccoides. The sequence continues at coordinate 307,106,459 of NC_041387.1, forward strand.
CGTTGCCCATCAGCACGGTTGAAGTCCCTGCGGTCTGATAAGACGAAAACATGGAAATATCACCGCATACATGCACATTAGCACCCGTGTCAATCAACCAGTCAGGAGAATGACATACTGAAAGAATAGTGGGAAATATACCATACCCAACATCCTTCATGTCAGTGTCTCCAATGACAACATTAGCGGTCTTGCCGCCTTTCCCAGGATGACGCTTGTCATAGCGATTGGGGCAACTAGGAGCCCAATGATCAGGATCTCCACACACGTGACAAGCACCTTTCTTCTTGTCATTCTTCTTCTTGAAGTTCGTGTGCTGCACAGCCTTGTTCTTCCCATCAAACTTTCCTTTACCATCAAACTTGCCCTTGTTCTTGAACTTGTGGGACTGGAAGTTTTTCTTCTGTACCAGATTGGCACTAGATCCTCCCTCAATACCTCGAGCACGTGTGTCCTTTGCTCTCGCCTTTTCTTCCACATCAAGAGTACCAATGAGATCCGGAACGGAAAACTCCTGTCTCTTATGTTTCAGTAAGGTAGCAAAGTTCCTCCAGGAAGGAGGAAGCTTAGTGATGATACCCCCGGCAACAAACTTGTCCGGTAGCATGCAGTTGAAGTGCTCAAGTTCTCTAGCAAATAACTGTATCTCGTGAGCCTGCTCAACCACGGAGCACTCTTCAGTCATCCTGTAATCATAGAATTGCTCCATGATGTACAGCTCAGTGCCGGCATCCGAGACCCCAAACTTGGCCTCGAGTGCGTCCCACATATCTTTTCCATTGTCAATTGACGCATAAGCATCAACTATGTTCTCACCAAGAACACTCAAGAGAGCAGCCTTAAACAAGGTATCCATTTTCTGAAAAGCTTGTGCCTGTTGGGCATCTTGCTCTCCTTCAGGTTTGCCAAGAGTGGCGTCATAGCAGCTCATGGTCTGAAACCATAAGACTGCTCTCACGCGCCACCTCTTATAGTGGATACCCTCAAACATAGGAGGTTTCATGGAAGCAGCAAAACCACTCGGGGTAAATTGCCTATTATAAGGTTTTTGGATTGTTGGATATATGAGCAATTTACCGAATGATTTTATTAACAGAAATAGTAGATAAAACATGGCTAGAATAGCAAGTATAAAGCAAGTCATGCAATCTGACAGAGAGAAGGTAAACATCGTCTGCATATATGAACTTGAGGTAAACACATCTAGAACAGTCACTAGATGAAGTTGCTTATACGACATAGAACCTAACATACGTAGGACAGAAACTAGAGCCAAGAACTGTAGTAGGACTTCTAACAGAAAGGAGAAGAACACGTACAACACAGCAGCAGCAGGAGCGCTGGACTTGGGGTTGGTGTCCTCGCTTGCCATGTCGTCGAGGAGGTTGTGGACGTCGGGGAAGAAGTCGTCGTCGGGGAAGTAGTCGTCGGAGACCGGATCGTCCGTGATGAAGCAGCCAGTAGTCGCGCAGAGCGCTCCCCAAAAACCTTATCACCCTTCTCCCGTACAGGACTCAAAGAGTGCGGTTTCGGAGGCCTACTGTCCCGACCTGCGATGCACGCCACAAGCCGGGATGGAGAAGATCGTAGCAGCAGCGCAGTGCTCAGGAACCGGTGGCGAGAGGAAGAAGTAGTTCTGGTGCCTCTCTCTGAGAGGAGCGACCTCCCTTTTATAGGCGCAAGAGAAGGAGGCGAGAGGTTGCGCCGGGAGCTGAAGGGAATACGGGAGACGAAACGAACAGACAGCAGCCGAAGAGGCGAGCCGTTCGAATTCAGTGTCCAGGCACAGACAAAATGTTTCAGCTTCCGAGTGACCTTTCGCATACCCATAGTGCGTGGCAAAAATTTAGACATCGGCTTGGCTCATTCCCGCAACCCGCGGCGCATCGTGACGAGGCGAGGCGAGGCGAGGCGTGGCGTGGCGAGGCGGGCGGCGGAGGAGGAGCGCGCGTGGATGTCCCTCTTGTTCTCATGCTCATACAAGTGGGGAAGGAGCCTCCCTTGTAAGGAGGTCCAACTCCCTCTAAACTAGCAATGTGGGACTAAACTTTAGTAGTATCCCTTGCCTTGCACAAATGGGCTAAGTGGGCCTCTAGGATTTATTAGGAATTTCTAAAATAGTTATTGGGCTGCCCCAATATAGACTAAATTCCAGCAATCCCCCACCAGATCCCAGAGGGACACAGAAATTTACCTTTGGTTCCAAAACACTGTTTTATATACCGGTATTGCAGTGGAGACTGTTAAGTTGAACTTCCACCTAGAGCTCTATGCTACACTAGTAAGCAACTTGAACAGTGGACTGGGCCTTGAACTGCAAGTTTTCTGCGAATCTAGCTTCACATAAAGCCTTGACCGATACGTGGCTACCGTGGGTCTTCCCCGCGGGTGGAGCTTATGCGTCATACTCCATGACCTTTCATGAGTTTACTAGAGAGAACCCTACTCTCATAGATTGCGACGTTTGACAATCAGACTCATATAGGTGTGTTCTTCAAAAGATGTTCTGCAGGACAACATCTCTGCTTCAAAGAGCCACTTAGAACACATTAAGATATACATCAACCTGCCATGCAGATTAGGAGAGTATTGCATCTTCATGGAGTGGTATTTTAAAAATAAGGATACTCTCCTCCCAGTTGACCAACAGCTTGTCTTACACATCTAATTCACGGGATCTCCGATCACAAAGAATAGGTTACCACTGTGAACAACTCATATTGTGGGTCTCATACCCATCTCCCTCGATGCATTATCTATCACATTACGTGATAGACCCTTAGTGAAAGGATCTGCCAGATTTTTAGACGTTTGGATATAATCCAATGCAATAACTCCGGAGTTTCTCATTTTCCTGACAAACTTTAACCTTCTCTGAACGTGTCTTGATGACTTCATGTTATCCTTAGAGCTGTTCACTTTCGTGATCACAGTTTGATTGTCACAGTTCATAAGGATACCCGGTACAGGTTTCTCAACAACCGGCAAGTCATTCAAGAGTTGGCGAAGCCAATCTGCTTCGACCGTAGCTGTATCTAGTGCTGTGAGTTCTGCTTCCATAGTTGACCTCGTTAAGATGGTCTGCTTGCAAGACTTCCAAGAAACAGCGCCACCTCCATGAGTGAACACATATCCGCTCGTGGCCTTTATCTCATCAGCATCTGAGATCCAGTTTGAGTCACTATACCCTTCAAGCACCTTTGGGTGCCTAGTGTAGTGAATTCCATAGTTTACAGTGCCTTTTAAATAAAGCAAAACTCTCTCTAGAGCTTTCCAATGCACATCTCCCGGTTTTGAGACAAACCGGCTCAGCTTGCTAACAGCAAAAGAGATGTCAGGTCTTGTAGCACTGGCTAAGTACATAAGCGAGCCAATAATCTGAGAATACTTCAATTGATCTCTAGCAATTCTTCGATTCTTTCGAAGCAGCACGCTAGCATCATATGGTGTTGGAGATGGCTTGCAGTCACTATAGCCAAAGCGACTCAAGATCTTTTCCACATAGTGAGATTGAAGCAATGTAATCCCACCATCATCATCTCTCAACAACTTGATGTTCAGAATGACATCAGCCACTCCTAAATCCTTCATCTCAAAATAGCGAGATAGGAAATCCTTGACCTCCTTAATAACATTCAGATTTGTTCCGAAAATCAGTATGTCATCAACATACAAGCAAAGCATAACTCCCTCGCCCCCACCATGGCGATAGTACACACATTTGTCAGCTTCGTTCACAACAAAGCCTGCAGCTGTTAAAGTTCTTTCGAACTTCTCATGCCACTGTTTGGGTGCTTGCTTGAGTCCGTACCAAGACTTCAGCAACTTGCACACTTTCCCTTCCTGACCATCTATTACAAACCCATCTGGTTGTTCCATATAAATTTCCTCATCCAACTCTCCATTCAGGAAAGCAGTCTTAACATCCATTTGATGAACGAGAAGACCATGTGAGGCAGCTAGTGAAAGTAGAACTCGAATAGTGGTCAGTCGAGCCACAGGCGAGTAAGTATCAAAGAAATCTTCACCATCCTTTTGGGTATAACCCTTAGCCACGAGCCGAGCCTTGTACTTTTCAATAGTACCATCAGGCCTAAGCTTCTTCTTGAATACCCATTTGCATCCTATAGGTTTGCACCCATAAGGACGATCAGTTATCTCCCAAGTTTCATTCGCCAAGATGGAATCCATCTCGCTACGAACTGCTTCCTTCCAGTAGTCAGCATCTTCAAATGCATAAGCCTCTGAAATAGAACTGGGAGTGTCATCTATGAGATACACAAGAAAATCATCACCAAAGGACTTTGCAGTCCTCTGTCTCTTGCTCCTAATAGGAACTTCATTGTTCTCCTCCACGGGATTTTCAAAGTGTTCCATCGAAATGGCAGGTTCGGTAATTGTAACTGGTTCCTGATTCGATGAACTAGGCATCTCCTGATTAGATGAGGTAGCCATATCCTTCATGGGAAAGATATCTTCAAAGAAAGTCGCATCATTCGACTCCATGATCGTACCGACATGCATGTCAGGTACCTTAGATTTTACAACCAAGAATCTATAGCCAATGCTATGAAAAGCATATCCCAAGAAAACACAATCCACAGTCTTTGGTCCAAGTTTCCGCTTCTTTGGAATTGGAACATTGACTTTCGCCAAACAACCCCATGTTCGCAGATAAGAGAGTTTTAACCTTTTCTTCTCCCATTCCTCGAATGGAGTTATCTCTTTGTTCTTTGTGGGAACTCGATTTAGGACATGACATGCTGTCAATATCGCCTCCCCCCACCATGCCTTGGAGAGACCCGATGTGTCTAACATGGCGTTAACCAAATCAGTTAGAGTACGGTTCTTTCTTTCAGCCACCCCATTTGACTGAGGTGAGTAGGGAGGCGTCCTCTCATGGATTATACCATGTTCCACACAAAAAGCATCAAATTCATTAGAAAAATACTCTCCACCACGGTCGGACCTAAGCCTCTTGATTTTCCGATCAAGTTGGTTTTCCACTTCAGCTTTATAGATCTTGAAAAAGTTCAAAGCCTCATCCTTAGATTTCTTTCCACCTTTTGTCAAAACACCATTCATTTCACATAGATCTGAATGTATAAGTTCTAGTGGTGCAAGATTTCTCGTCTCCGCAGTCACATGAGATTTACGAGGTTGCTTAGCTTGCACACACACTTGACACTTAGATCCCTTAACGGTGGTAAACTAGGGATTAAGTTCAACTTCGCTAGTCACGACATGCAACCAAAGTTAACATGACAAAGTCGTGAATGCCACACATTTGATTCACTATTGTTGCAAATATGATTAACAACTTTATTGCAAACGTCTGATAAGGATAAACGAAACAGACAATTTACCCCAAGTGGTTTAGCTGCTTCCATGAGACCTCCTATGTTTGACGGTATCCACTATAAGAGGTGGCGCGTGAGAGCAGTCTTATGGTTTCAAACCATGAGTTGCTATGACGCCACTCTTGGCAAACCTGAAGGAGAGCAAGATGCCCAACAGGCACAAGCTTTTCAGAAAATGGATACCTTGTTTAGGGCTGCGCTCTTGAGTGTTCTTGGAGAGAACATAGTTGATGCTTATGCGTCAATTGACAATGGAAAAGATATGTGGGACGCACTCGAGGCCAAGTTTGGGGTCTCGGATGCCGGCACTGAGCTGTACATCATGGAGCAATTCTATGATTACAGGATGACTGAAGAGCGCTCCGTGGTTGAGCAGGCTCATGAGATACAGTCATTTGCTAGAGAACTTGAGCACTTCAATTGCATGCTACTGGACAAGTTTGTTGCCGGGGGTATCATCACTAAGCTTCCTCCTTCATGGAGGAACTTAGCTACATTACTGAAACATAAGAGACAGGAGTTTTCCGTTCCGGATCTCATTGGTACTCTTGATGTGGAAGAAAAGGCGAGAGCAAAGGACACACGTGCTCGAGGTATTGAGGGAGGATCTAGTGCCAATGTGGTACAGAAGCAGAACTTCCAGCCCCACAAGTTCAAGAACAAGGGCAAGTTTGATGGTAAAGCAAAGTTTGATGGGAAGAACAAGGTTGTGCAACACACGAACTTCAAAAAGAAGAATGGCAAGAAGAAATGTGCTTGTCATGTGTGCGGAGATCCTGATCATTGGGCTCCTAGTTGCCCTAATCACTATGACAAGTTGTCATTGGAGACACTGACATGAAGGATGTTGGGTATGGTATATTTCCCACTATTCTTTCAGTATGTCATTCTCCTGACTGGTTGATTGACACGGGTGCTAATGTGCATGTATGCGGTGATATTTCCATGTTTTCGTCTTATCAGACCGCAGGGACTTCAACCGTGCTGATGGGCAACGGTTCAAGTGCTTCTATTCGTGGTGTTGGCACGGTCGATCTGAAGTTTACTTCGGGGAAGATCGTGTGGCTGAAGAACGTGCATTATGTCCCCTCCGTCAATAAAAATCTTGTTAGCGGGTCTCTTCTGTGTAGAGATGGCTATAAGCTTGTCTTTGAGTCGAATAAATTTGTAATATCCAAATATGGAACCTTTGTTGGTAAAGGCTATGAGTCAGGAGGCCTGTTTCGTTTATCCTTATCAGACGTTTGCAATAAAGTTGTTAATCATATTTGCAACGATAGTGAATCAAATGTGTGGCTTTCACGTCTTTGTCATGTTTACTTTGGTTGCATGTCGCGACTAGCAAAGTTGAAATTAATCCCTAGTTTCACCACTGTCAAGGGATCTAAGTGTCAAGTATGTGTGCAAGCTAAGCAACCTCCTAAGTCTCACGTGACTGCGGAAACGAGAAATCTTGCACCACTAGAACTTATACATTCAGATCTATGTGAAATGAATGGTGTTTTGACAAAAGGTGGAAAGAAATATTTCATGACGTTAATTGACGACTCCACTAGATACTGTTGTGTGTATCTTCTGAAATCTAAGGATGAGGCTCTGAACTTTTTCAAGATCTATAAAGCTGAAGTGGAAAACCAACTTGATCGGAAAATCAAGAGGCTTAGGTCCGACCGTGGTGGAGAGTATTTTTCCAATGAATTTGATGCTTTTTGTGCGGAACATGGTATAATCCATGAGAGGACGCCTCCCTACTCACCTCAGTCAAATGGGGTGGCCGAAAGAAAGAACCGTACTCTAACTGATTTGGTTAACGCCATGTTAGACACATCGGGTCTCTCCAAGGCATGGTGGGGGGAGGCGATATTGACAGCATGTCATGTCCTAAATCGAGTTCCCACAAAGAACAAAGAGATAACTCCGTTCGAGGAATGGGAGAAGAAAAGGTTAAATCTCTCTTATCTACGAACCTGGGGTTGTTTGGCGAAAGTCAATGTGCCAATTGTAAAGAAGCGGAAGCTGGGACCAAAAACTGTGGATTGTGTTTTCCTGGGATATGCTTTTCATAGCATTGGCTATAGATTCTTGGTTGTAAAATCTGAGGTACCTGACATGCATGTCGGTACGATCATGGAGTCGAATGATGCGACTTTCTTTGAAGATATCTTTCCCATGAAGGATATGGCTACCTCATCTAATCAGGAGATGCCTAGTTCATCGAATCAGGAACCAGTTACAATTACCGAACCTGCCATTTCGATGGAACACTTTGAAAGTCCTGTGGAGAAAAACAATGAAGTTCCTACTAGGAGCAAGAGACAGAGGACTGCAAAGTCCTTTGGTGATGATTTTCTTGTGTATCTCATAGATGACACTCCCAGTTCTATTTCGGAGGCCTATGCATCGGAAGATGCTGACTACTGGAAGGAAGCGGTTCATAGCGAGATGGATTCCATCTTGGCGAATGAAACTTGGGAGATAACTGATCGTCCTTATGGGTGCAAACCTATAGGATGCAAATGGGTATTCAAGAAGAAGCTTAGGCCTGATGGTACTATTGAAAAGTACAAGGCTCGGCTCGTGGCTAAGGGTTATACCCAAAAGGAAGGTGAAGACTTCTTTGATACTTACTCACCTGTGGCTCGACTGACCACTATTCGAGTTCTACTTTCACTAGCTGCCTCACATGGTCTTCTCGTTCATCAAATGGATGTTAAGACTGCTTTCCTGAATGGAGAGTTGGATGAGGAAATTTATATGGAACAACCAGATGGGTTTGTAATAGATGGTCAGGAAGGGAAAGTGTGCAAGTTGCTGAAGTCTTTGTACGGACTCAAGCAAGCTCCCAAACAGTGGCATGAGAACTTCGAAAGAACTTTAACAGCTGCAGGCTTTGTTGTGAACGAAGCTGACAAATGTGTGTACTATCGCCATGGTGGGGGCGAGGGAGTTATGCTTTGCTTGTATGTTGATGACATACTGATTTTCGGAACAAATCTGAATGTTATTCAGGAGGTCAAGGATTTCCTATCTCGCTGCTTTGAGATGAAGGATTTAGGAGTGGCTGATGTCATTCTGAACATCAAGTTGTTGAGAGATGATGATGGTGGGATTACATTGCTTCAATCTCACTATGTGGAAAAGATCTTGAGTCGCTTTGGCTATAGTGACTGCAAGCCCTCTCCAACACCATATGATGCTAGCGTGCTGCTTCGAAAGAATCGAAGAATTGCTAGAGATCAATTGAAGTATTCTCAGATTATTGGCTCGCTTATGTACTTAGCCAGTGCTACAAGACCTGACATCTCTTTTGCTGTTAGCAAGCTGAGCCGGTTTGTCTCAAAACCGGGAGATGTGCATTGGAAAGCTCTAGAGAGAGTTTTGCGTTATTTGAAAGGCACTGTAAATTATGGAATTCACTACACTGGGCATCCAAAGGTGCTTGAAGGGTATAGTGACTCAAACTGGATATCAGATGCTGATGAGATAAAGGCCACGAGCGGATATGTGTTCACTCATGGAGGTGGCGCTGTTTCTTGGAAGTCTTGCAAGCAGACCATCTTAACGAGGTCAACTACGGAAGCAGAACTCACAGCACTAGATACAGCTACGGTTGAAACAGATTGGCTTCGCCGGCTCTTGAATGACTTGCCGGTTGTTGAGAAACCTGTACCGGGTGTCCTTATGAACTGCGACAATCAAACTGTGATCACAAAAGTGAGCAGCTCAAAGGATAACATGAAGTCATCAAGACACGTTCAGAGAAGGTTAAAGTCTGTCAAGAAAATGAGAAACTCCGGAGTTATTGCATTGGATTATATCCAAACGTCTAAAAATCTGGCAGATCCTTTCACTAAGGGTCTATCACGTAATTTGATAGATAATGCATCGAGGGAGATGGGTATGAGACCCACAATATGAGTTGTTCACAGTGGTAACCTATTCTTTGTGATCGGAGATCCCGTGAATTAGATGTGGAAGACAAGCTGTTGGTCAACTGGGAGGAGAGTATCCTTATTTTTTAAATACCACTCCATGAAGATGCAATACTCTCCTAATCTGCATGGCAGGTTGATGTATATCTTAATGTGTTCTAAGTGGCTCTTTGAAGCAGAGATGTTGTCCTGCAGAACATCTTTTGAAGAACACACCTATATGAGTCTGATTGTCAAACATCGCAATCTATGAGAGTAGGGTTCTCTCTAGTAAACTCATGAAAGGTCATGGAGTATGACGCATAAGCTCCACCCGCGGGGAAGACCCACGGTAGCCACGTATCGGTCAAGGCTTTATGTGAAGCTAGATTCGCAGAAAACTTGCAGCTCAAGGCCCAGTCCACTGTTCAAGTTGCTTACTAGTGTAGCATAGAGCTCTAGGTGGAAGTTCAAGTTAACAGTCTCCACTGCAATACCGGTATATAAAACAGTGTTTTGGAACCAAAGGTAAATTTCTGTGTGCCTCTGGGATCTGGTGGGGGATTGCTGGAATTTAGTCTATATTGGGGCAGCCCAATAACTATTTCAGAAATTCCTAATAAATCCTAGAGGCCCACTTAGCCCATTTGTGCAAGGCAAGGGATACTACTAAAGTTTAGTCCCACATTGCTAGTTTAGAGGGAGTTGGACCTCCTTATAAGGGAGGCTCCTTCCCCACTTGTATGAGCATGAGAACAAGAGGGACATCCACGCGCGCTCCTCTTCCGCCGCCCGCCTCGCCACGCCACGCCACGCCACGCCTCGCCTCGCCTCGTCACGACGCGCCGCGGGTTGCGGGAATGAGCCGAGCCGATGTCTAAATTTTTGCCACGCACTACGCGTATGCGAAAGGTCACTCGGAAGCTGAAACATTTTGTCTGTGCCTGGACACTGAATTTGAACGGCGCGCCTCTTCGGCTGCTGTCTATTCGTTTCGTCTCCCGCATTCCCTTCAGCTCCCGGCGCAACCTCTCGCCTCCTTCTCTTGCGCCTATAAAAGGGAGGTCGCTCCTCTCAGAGAGACGCACCAGAACTACTTCTTCCTCTCGCCACCGGTTCCTGAGCACTGTGCTGCTGCTACGATCTTCTCCATCCCGGCTTGCGGCGTGCACCGCAGGTCGGGACAGTAGGCCTCCGAAACCGCACTCTTTGAGTCCTGTACGGGAGAAGGGTGATAAGGTTTTTGGGGAGCGCTTTGCGCGACTACTGGCTGCTTCATCACGGACGATCCGGTCGCCGACGACTACTTTCCCGACGACGACTTCTTCCCTGACGTCCACGACTTCCTCGACGACATGGCAGGCGAGGACACCGACCCCAAGTCCAGCGCTTCTGCTGCTGCCGTGTCGTACGTGTTCTTCTCCTTTCTGTTAGAAGTCCTGTTACAGTTCTTGGCTTTAGTTTCTGCTCTACGTATGTTAGGCTCTATGTCGTATAAGCAACTTCATCTAGTGACTGTTCTACATGTGTTTACCTCAAGTTCATATATGCGGACGATGTTTACCTTCTCTCTGTCAGATTGCATGAATTGCTGTATATTTGCTATTTTAGTCATGTTTTATCTACTACGTCTGTTAATAAAATCATTCGGTAAATTGCTCATATTTCCAACAATCCAAAAACCTTATAATAGGCAATTTACCCCGAGTGGTTTTGCTGCTTCCATGAAACCTCCTATGTTTGAGGGTATCCACTATAAGAGGTGGCGCGTGAGAGCAGTCTTATGGTTTCAGACCATGAGCTGCTATGACGCCACTCTTGGCAAACCTGAAGGAGAGCAAGATGCCCAACAGGCACAAGCTTTTAAGAAAATGGATACCTTGTTTAAGGCTGCTCTCTTGAGTGTTCTTGGTGAGAACATAGTTGATGCTTATGCGTCAATTGACAATGGAAAAGATATGTGGGACGCACTCGAGGCCAAGTTTGGGGTCTCGGATGCCGGCACTGAGCTGTACATCATGGAGCAATTCTATGATTACAGGATGACTGAAGAGCGCTCCGTGGTTGAGCAGGCTCACGAGATACGGTCATTTGCTAGAGAACTTGAGCACTTCAACTGCATGCTACCGGACAAGTTTGTTGCCGGGGGTATCATCACTAAGCTTCCTCCTTCATGGAGGAACTTTGCTACCTTACTGAAACATAAGAGACAGGAGTGCTCCGTTCCGGATCTCATTGGTACTCTTGATGTGGAAGAAAAGGCGAGAGCAAAGGACACATGTGCTCGAGGTATTGAGGGAGGATCTAGTGCCAATCTGGTACAAAAGAAAAACTTCCAGTCCCACAAGTTCAAGAACAAGGGCAAGTTTGATGGTAAAGGAAAGTTTGATGGGAAGAACAAGGCTGTGAAGCACACGAACTTCAAGAAGAAGAATGACAAGAAGAAAGGTGCTTGTCACGTGTGTGGAGATCCTGATCATTGGGCTCCTAGTTGCCCCAATCGCTATGACAAGCGTCATCCTGGGAAAGGCGGCAAGACCACTAATGTTGTCATCGGGGACATTGACATGAAGGATGCTGGGTATGGTATATTTCCCACTATTCTTTCAGTATGTCATTCTCCTGATTGGTTGATTGACACGGGTGCTAATGTGCATGTATGCGGTGATATTTCCATGTTTTCGTCTTATCAGACCGCAGGGACTTCAACCGTGCTGATGGGCAACGGTTCAAGTGCTTCTGTTCGTGGTGTTGGCACGGTCGATCTGAAGTTTACTTCGGGGAAGATCGTGCGGCTGAAGAACGTGCATTATGTCCCCTCCGTCAATAAAAATCTTGTTAGCGGATCTCTTCTGTGTAGAGATGGCTATAAGCTTGTCTTCGAGTCAAATAAATTTGTAATATCCAAGTATGGAACCTTTGTTGGTAAAGGCTATGAGTCAGGAGGCCTGTTTCGTTTATCCTTATCATATTTGCAACAATAGTGAATCAAATGTGTGGCATTCACGACTTTGTCATGTTAACTTTGGTTGCATGTCGCGACTAGTGAAGTTGAACTTAATCCCTAGTTTCACCACCGTTAAGGGATCTAAGTGTCAAGTGTGTGTGCAAGCTAAGCAACCTCGTAAATCTCATGTGACTGCGGAGACGAGAAATCTTGCACCACTAGAACTTATACATTCAGATCTATGTGAAACGAATGGTGTTTTGACAAAAGGTGGAAAGAAATATTTCATGACGTTAATTGACGACTCCACTAGATACTGTTGTGTGTATCTTCTGAAATCTAAGGATGAGGCTTTGAACTTTTTCAAGATCTATAAAGCTGAAGTGGAAAACCAACTTGATCGGAAAATCAAGAGGCTTAGGTCCGACCGTGGTGGACAGTATTTTTCCAATGAATTTGATGCTTTTTGTGTGGAACATGGTATAATCCATGAGAGGACGCCTCCCTACTCACCTCAGTCAAATGGGGTGGCTGAAAGAAAGAACCGTACTCTAACTGATTTGGTTAACGCCATGTTAGACACATTGGGTCTCTCCAAGGCATGGTGGGGGGAGGCGATATTGACAGCATGTCATGTCCTAACTCGAGTTCCCACAAAGAACAAAGAGATAACTCCATTCGAGGAATGGGAGAAGAAAAGGTTAAAACTCTCTTATCTGCGAAAATGGGGTTGTTTGGCGAAAGTCAATGTTCCAATTCCAAAGAAGCGGAAACTTGGACCAAAGACTGTGGATTGTGTTTTCTTGGGATATGCTTTTCATAGCATTCGCTATAGATTCTTGGTTGTAAAATCTGAGGTACCTGACATGCATGTCGGTACGATCATGGAGTCGAATGATGCGACTTTCTTTGAAGATATCTTTCCCATGAAGGATATGGCTACCTCATCTAATCAGGAGATGCCTAGTTCATCGAATCAGGAACCAGTTACAATTACCGAACCTGCCATTTTGATGGAACACTTTGAAAATCCCGTGGAGGAGAACAATGAAGTTCCTCTTAGGAGCAAGAGACAGAGAACTGCAAAGTCCTTTGGTGATGATTTTCTTGTGTATCTCATAGATGACACTCCCAGTTCTATTTCAGAGGCTTATGCATCTGAAGATGCTGACTACTGGAAGGAAGCAGTTCGTAGCGAGATGGATTCCATCTTGGCGAATGAAACTTGGGAGATAATTGAGCGTCCTTATGGGTGCAAACCTATAGGATGCAAATGGGTATTCAAGAAGAAGCTTAGGCCTGATGGTACTATTGAAAAGTACAAGGCTCGGCTCGTGGCTAAGGGTTATACCCAAAAGGAAGGTGAAGATTTCTTTGATACTTACTCACCTGTGGCTCGACTGACCACTATTCGAGTTCTACTTTCACTAGCTGCCTCACATGGTCTTCTCGTTCATCAAATGGATGTTAAGACTGCTTTCCTGAATGGAGAGTTGGATGAGGAAATTTATATGGAACAACCAGATGGGTTTGTAATAGATGGTCAGGAAGGGAAAGTGTGCAAATTGCTGAAGTCTTTGTACGAACTCAAGCAAGCACCCAAACAGTGGCATGAGAAGTTCGAAAGAACTTTAACACCTGCAGGCTTTGTTGTGAACGAAGCTGACAAATGTGTGTACTATCGCCATGGTGGGGGCGAGGGAGTTATGCTTTGCTTGTATGTTGATGACATACTGATTTTTGGAACAAATCTAAATGTTATTAAGGAGGTCAAGGATTTCCTATCTCGCTGTTTTCAGATGAAACCGCTCGTGGCCTTTATCTCATCAGCATCTGAGATCCAGTTTGAGTCACTATACCCTTCAAGCACCTTTGGATGCCCAGTGTATTGAATTCCATAATTTACAGTGCCTTTCAAATAACGCAAAACTCTCTCTAGAGCTTTCCAATGCACATCTCCCGGTTTTGAGACAAACCGGCTCATCTTGCTAACAGCAAAAGAGATGTCAGGTCTTGTAGCACTGGCTAAGTACATAAGCGAGCCAATAATCTGAGAATACTTCAATTGATCTCTAGCAATTCTTCGATTCTTTCGAAGCAGCACGCTAGCATCATATGGTGTTGGAGAGGGCTTGCAGTCACTATAGCCAAAGCGACTCAAGATCTTTTCCACATAGTGAGATTGAAGCAATGTAATCCCACCATCATCATCTCTCAACAACTTGATGTTCAGAATGACATCAGTCACTCCTAAATCCTTCATCTCAAAACAGCGAGATAGGAAATCCTTGACCTCCTTAATAACATTCAGATTTGTTCCGAAAATCAGTATGTCATCAACATACAAGCAAAGCATAACTCCCTCGCCCCCACCATGGCGATAGTACACACATTTGTCAGCTTCGTTCACAACAAAGCCTGCAGCTGTTAAAGTTCTTTCTAACTTCTCATGCCACTGTTTGGGTGCTTGCTTGAGTCCGTACAAAGACTTCAGCAACTTGCACACTTTCCCTTCCTGACCATCTATTACAAACCCATCTGGTTGTTCCATATAAATTTCCTCATCCAACTCTCCATTCAGGAAAGCAGTCTTAACATCCATTTGATGAACGAGAAGACCATGTGAGGCAGCTAGTGAAAGTAGAACTCGAATAGTGGTCAGTCGAGCCACAGGTGAGTAAGTATCAAAGAAGTCTTCACCTTCCTTTTGGGTATAACCCTTAGCCACGAGCCGAGCCTTGTAGTTTTCAATAGTACCATCAGGCCTAAGCTTCTTCTTGAATACCCATTTGCATCCTATAGGTTTGCACCCATAAGGACGATCAGTTATCTCCCAAGTTTCATTCGCCAAGATGGAATCCATCTCGCTACGAACCGCTTCCTTCCAGTAGTCAGCATCTTCCGATGCATAGGCCTTCGAAATAGAACTGGGAGTGTCATCTATGAGATACACAAGAAAATCATCACCAAAGGACTTTGCAGTCCTCTGTCTCTTGCTCCTAGTAGGAACTTCATTGTTTTTCTCGACAGGACTTTCAAAGTGTTCCATCGAAATGGCAGGTTCGGTAATTGTAACTGGTTCCTGATTCGATGAACTAGGCATCTCCTGATTAGATGAGGTAGCCATATCCTTCATGGGAAAGATATCTTCAAAGAAAGTCGCATCGTTCGACTCCATGATCGTACCGACATGCATGTCAGGTACCTCAGATTTTACAACCAAGAATCTATAGCCAATGCTATGAAAAGCATATCCCAGGAAAACACAATCCACCGTTTTTGGTCCCAGCTTCCGCTTCTTTACAATTGGCACATTGGCTTTCGCCAAACAACCCCAGGTTCGTAGATAAGAGAGCTTTAACCTTTTCTTCTCCCATTCCTCGAACGGAGTTATCTCTTTGTTCTTTGTGGGAACTCGATTTAGGACATGACATGCTGTCAATATCACCTCCCCCCACCATGCCTTGGAGAGACCCGATGTGTCTAACATGGCGTTAACCAAATCAGTTAGAGTACGGTTCTTTCTTTCGGCCACCCCATTTGACTGAGGTGAGTAGGGAGGCGTCCTCTCATGGATTATACCATGTTCCGCACAAAAAGCATCAAATTCATTGGAAAAATACTCTCCACCACGGTCGGACCTAAGCCTCTTGATTTTCCGATCAAGTTGGTTTTCCACTTCACTTTATAGATCTTGAAAAAGTTCAGAGCCTCATCCTTAGATTTCAGAAGATACACACAACAGTATCTAGTGGAGTCGTCAATTAACGTCATGAAATATTTCTTTCCACCTTTTGTCAAAACACCATTCATTTCACATAGATCTGAATGTATAAGTTCTAGTGGTGCAAGATTTCTCGTTTCCGCAGTCACGTGAGACTTACGAGGTTGCTTAGCTTGCACACATACTTGACACTTAGATCCCTTGACAGTGGTGAAACTAGGGATTAAGTTCAACTTTGCTAGTCGCGACATGCAACCAAAGTTAACATGACAAAGACGTGAATGCCACACATTTGATTCACTATTGTTGCAAATATGATTAACAACTTTATTGCAAACGTCTGATAAGGATAAACGAAACAGGCCTCCTGACTCATAGCCTTTACCAACAAAGGTTCCATATTTGGATATTACAAATTTATTCGACTCAAAGACAAGCTTATAGCCATCTCTACACAGAAGAGACCCGCTAACAAGATTTTTATTGACGGAGGGGACATAATGCACGTTCTTTAGCCGCACGATCTTCCCCGAAGTAAACTTCAGATCGACCGTGCCAACACCACGAACAGAAGCACTTGAACCGTTGCCCATCAGCACGGTTGAAGTCCCTGCGGTCTGATAAGACGAAAACATGGAAATATCACCGCATACATGCACATTAGCACCCGTGTCAATCAACCAGTCAGGAGAATGACATACTGAAAGAATAGTGGGAAATATACCATACCCAACATCCTTCATGTCAGTGTCTCCAATGACAACATTAGCGGTCTTGCCGCCTTTCCCAGGATGACGCTTGTCATAGCGATTAGGGCAACTAGGAGCCCAATGATCAGGATCTCCACACACATGACAAGCACCTTTCTTCTTGCCATTCTTCTTTTTGAAGTTCGTGTGTTGCACAGCCTTGTTCTTCCCATCAAACTATGCTTTACCATCAAACTTGCCCTTGTTCTTGAACTTGTGGGGCTGGAAGTTCTGCTTCTGTACCACATTGGCACTAGATCCTCCCTCAATACCTCGAGCACGTGTGTCCTTTGCTCTCGCCTTTTCTTCCACATCAAGAGTACCAATGAGATCCGGAACGGAAAACTCCTGTCTCTTATGTTTCAGTAAGGTAGCAAAGTTCCTCCATGAAGGAGGAAGCTTAGTGATGGTACCCCCGGCAACAAACTTGTCCGGTAGCATGCAATTGAAGTGCTCAAGTTCTCTAGCAAATGACTGTATCTCATGAGCCTGATCAACCACGGAGCGCTCTTCAGTCATCCCGTAATCATAGAATTGCTCCATGATGTACAGCTCAGTGCCGGCATCCGAGACCCCAAACTTGGCCTCGAGTGCGTCCCACATATCTTTTCCATTGTCAATTGACGCATAAGGATCAACTATGTTCTCTCCAAGAACACTCAAGAGCGCAGCCTTAAACAAGGTATCCATTTTCTGAAAAGCTTGTGCCTGTTGGGCATCTTGCTCTCCTTCAGGTTTGCAAGAGTGGCGTCATAGCAACTCATGGTTTGAAACCATAAGACTGCTCTCACACGCCACCTCTTATAGTGGATACCCTCAAACATAGGAGGTCTCTTGGAAGCAGCAAAACCACTTGGGGTAAATTGCCTATAATAAGGTTTTTGGATTGTTGGAAATATGAGCAATTTACCGAATGATTTTATTAACAGAAATAGTAGATAAAACATGACTAAAATAGCAAATATACAGCAATTCATGCAATCTGACAGAGAGAAGGTAAACATCGTCCGCATATATGAACTTGAGGTAAACACATGTAGAACAGTCACTAGATGAAGTTGCTTATACGACATAGAGCCTAACATACGTAGAGCAGAAACTAGAGCCAAGAACTGTAACAGGACTTTTAACAGAAAGGAGAAGAACACGTACGGCACAGCAGCAGCAGAAGCGCTGGACTTGGGGTCGGTGTCCTCGCCTGCCATGTCGTCGAGGAAGTCGTGGACGTCAGGGAAGAAGTCGTCGTCGGGGAAGTAGTCGTCGGCGACCGGATCGTCCGTGATGAAGCAGCCAGTAGTCGTGCAAAGCGCTCCCCAAAAACCTTATCACCCTTCTCCCGTACAGGACTCAAAGAGTGCGGTTTCGGAGGCCTACTGTCCCGACCTGCGGTGCACGCCGCAAGCCGGGATGGAGAAGATCGTAGCAGCAGCGCAGTGCTCAGGAACCGGTGGCGAGAGGAAGAAGTAGTTCTGGTGCGTCTCTCTGAGAGGAGCGACCTCCCTTTTATAGGCGCAAGAGAAGGAGGCGAGAGGTTGCGGCGGGAGCTGAAGGGAATGCGGGAGACAAAACGAACAGACAGCAGCCGAAGAGGCGCGCCGTTCGAATTCAGTGTCCAGGCACAGACAAAATGTTTCAGCTTCTGAGTGACCTTTCGCATACCCGTAGTGCGTGGCAAAAATTTAGACATCGGCTCGGCTCATTCCTGCAACCCGCGGCGCGTCGTGACGAGGCGAGGCGAGGCGTGGCGTGGCGTGGCGTGGCGAGGCGGGCGGCGGAGGAGGAGCGCGCGTGGATGTCCCTCTTGTTCTCATGCTCATACAAGTGGGGAAGGAGCCTCCCTTATAAGGAGGTCCAACTCCCTCTAAACTAGCAATGTGGGACTAAACTTTAGTAGTATCCCTTGCCTTGCACAAATGGGCTAAGTGGGCCTTTAGGATTTATTAGGAATTTCTGAAATAGTTATTGGGCTGCCCCAATATAGACTAAATTCCAGCAATCCCCCACCAGATCCCAGAGGCACACAGAAATTTGCCTTTGGTTCCAAAACACTGTTTTATATACCGGTATTGCAGTGGAGACTGTTAAGTTGAACTTCCACCTGGAGCTCTATGCTACACTAGTAAGCAACTTGAACAGTGGACTGGGCCTTGAACTGCAAGTTTTCTGTGAATCTAGCTTCACATAAAGCCTTGACCGATACGTGGCTACCGTGGGTCTTCCCCGCGGGTGGAGCTTATGCGTCATACTCCATGACCTTTCATGAGTTTACTAGAGAGAACCCTACTCTCATAGATTGCGACGTTTGACAATCAGACTCATATAGGTGTGTTCTTCAAAAGATGTTCTGCAGGACAACATCTCTGCTTCAAAGAGCCACTTAGAACACATTAAGATATACATCAACCTGCCATGCAGATTAGGAGAGTATTGCATCTTCATGGAGTGGTATTTAAAAAATAAGGATACTCTCCTCCCAGTTGACCAACAGCTTGTCTTCCACATCTAATTCATGGGATCTCCGATCACAAAGAATAGGTTACCACTGTGAACAACTCATATTGTGGGTCTCATACCCATCTCCCTCGATGCATTATCTATCACATTACGTGATAGACCCTTAGTGAAAGGATCTGCCAGATTTTTAGACGTTTGGATATAATCCAATGCAATAACTCTGGAGTTTCTCATTTTCCTGACAGACTTTAACCTTCTCTGAACGTGTCTTGATGTCTTCATGTTATCCTTTGAGCTGCTCACTTTTGTGATCACAGTTTGATTGTCGCAGTTCATAAGGACACCCGATACAGGTTTCTCAACAACCGGCAAGTCATTCAAGAGCTGGCGAAGCCAATCTGTTTCAACCGTAGCTGTATCTAGTGCTGTGAGTTCTGCTTCCATAGTTGACCTCGTTAAGATGGTCTGCTTGCAAGACTTCCAAGAAACAGCGCCACCTCCATGAGTGAACACATATCCGCTCGTGGCCTTTATCTCATCAGCATCTGAGATCCACTTTGAGTCACTATACCCTTCAAGCACCTTTGGATGCCCAGTGTAGTGAATTCCATAATTTACAGTGCCTTTCAAATATCGCAAAACTCTCTCTAGAGCTTTCCAATGCACATCTCCCGGTTTTGAGACAAACCGGCTCAGCTTGCTAACAGCAAAAGAGATGTCAGGTCTTGTAGCACTGGCTAAGTACATAAGCGAGCCAATAATCTGAGAATACTTCAATTGATCTCTAGCAATTCTTCGATTCTTTCGAAGCAGCACGCTAGCATCATATGGTGTTGGAGATGGCTTGCAGTCACTATAGCCAAAGCGACTCAAGATCTTTTCCACATAGTGAGATTGAAGCAATGTAATCCCACCATCATCATCTCTCAACAACTTGATGTTCAGAATGACATCAGCCAATCCTAAATCCTTCATCTCAAAATAGCGAGATAGGAAATCCTTGACCTCCTTAATAACATTCAGATTTGTTCCGAAAATCAGTATGTCATCAACATACAAGCAAAGCATAACTCCCTCGCCCCCACCATGGCGATAGTACACACATTTGTCAGCTTCGTTCACAACAAAGCCTGCAGCTGTTAAAGTTCTTTCGAACTTCTCATGCCACTGTTTGGGTGCTTGCTTGAGTCCGTACCAAGACTTCAGCAACTTGCACACTTTCCCTTCCTGACCATCTATTACAAACCCATCTGGTTGTTCCATATAAATTTCCTCATCCAACTCTCCATTCAGGAAAGCAGTCTTAACATCCATTTGATGAACGAGAAGACCATGTGAGGCAGCTAGTGAAAGTAGAACTCGAATAGTGGTCATTCGAGCCCTAGGTGAGTAAGTATCAAAGAAGTCTTCAACTTCCTTTTGGGTATAACCCTTAGCCACGAGCCGAGCCTTGTACTTTTCAATAGTACCATCAGACATAAGCTTCTTCTTTAATACCCATTTGCATCCTATAGGTTTGCACCCATAAGGACGATCAGTTATCTCCCAAGTTTCATTCGCCAAGATGGAATCCATCTCGCTACGAACCGCTTCCTTCCAGTAGTCAGCATCTTCCGATGCATAGGCCTCCGAAATAGAACTGGGAGTGTCATCTATGAGATACACAAGAAAATCATCACCAAAGGACTTTGCAGTCCTCTGTCTCTTGCTCCTAGTAGGAACTTCATTATTTTTCTCCACAGGACTTTCAAAGTGTTCCATCGAAATGGCAGGTTCGGTAATTGTAACTGGTTCCTGATTCGATGAACTAGGCATCTCCTGATTAGATGAGGTAGCCATATCCTTCATGGGAAAGATATCTTCAAAGAAAGTCGCATCATTCGACTCCATGATCGTACCGACATGCATGTCAGGTACCTCAGATTTTACAACCAAGAATCTATAGCCAATGCTATGAAAAGCATATCCCAGGAAAACACAATCCACAGTTTTTGGTCCCAGCTTCCGCTTCTTTACAATTGGCACATTGACTTTTGCCAAACAACCCCAGGTTCGTAGATAAGAGAGCTTTAACCTTTTCTTCTCCCATTCCTCGAACGGAGTTATCTCTTTGTTCTTTGTGGGAACTCGATTTAGGACATGACATGCTGTCAATATCGCCTCCCCCCACCATGCCTTGGAGAGACCCGATGTGTCTAACATGGCGTTAACCAAATCAGTTAGAGTACGGTTCTTTCTTTCGGCCACCCCATTTGACTGAGGTGAGTAGGGAGGCGTCCTCTCATGGATTATACCATGTTCCGCACAAAAAGCATCAAATTCATTGGAAAAATACTCTCCACCACGGTCGGACCTAAGCCTCTTGATTTTCCGATCAAGTTGGTTTTCCACTTCAGCTTTATAGATCTTGAAAAAGTTCAGAGCCTCATCCTTAGATTTCAGAAGATACACACAACAGTATCTAGTGGAGTCGTCAATTAACGTCATGAAATATTTCTTTCCACCTTTTGTCAAAACACCATTCATTTCACATAGATCTGAATGTATAAGTTCTAGTGGTGCAAGATTTCTCGTTTCCGCAGTTACGTGAGACTTACGAGGTTGCTTAGCTTGCACACATACTTGACACTTAGATCCCTTGACAGTGGTGAAACTAGGGATTAAGTTCAACTTTGCTAGTCGTGACATGCAACCATAGTTAACATGACAAAGACGTGAATGGCACACATTTGATTCACTATTGTTGCAAATATGATTAACAACTTTATTGCAAACGTCTGATAAGGATAAACGAAACAGGCCTCCTGACTCATATCCTTTACCAACAAAGGTTCCATATTTGGATATTACAAATTTATTCGACTCAAAGACAAGATTATAGCCATCTCTACACAGAAGAGACCCGCTAACAAGATTTTTATTGACAGAGGGGACATAATGCACGTTCTTCAGCCGCACGATCTTCCCTGTAGTAAACTTGAGATCGACCGTGCCAACACCACGAACAGAAGCACTTGAACCGTTGCCCATCAGCACGGTTGAAGTCCCTGCGGTCTGATAAGACGAAAACATGGAAATATCACCGCATACATGCACATTAGCACCCGTGTCAATCAACCAGTCAGGAGAATGACATATTGAAAGAATAGTGGGAAATATACCATACCCAACATCCTTCATGTCAGTGTCTCCAATGACAACATTAGTGGTCTTGCCGCCTTTCCCAGGATGACGATTGTCATAGCGATTAGGGCAACTAGGAGCCCAATGATCAGGATCTCCACACACATGACAAGCACCTTTCTTCTTGCCATTCTTCTTTTTGAAGTTCATGTGTTGCACAGCCTTGTTCTTCCCATGAAACTTTGCTTTACCATCAAACTTGCCCTTGTTCTTGAACTTGTGGGGCTGGAAGTTCTGCTTCTGTACCACATTGGCACTAGATCCTCCCTCAATACCTCGAGCACGTGTGTCCTTTGCTCTCGCCTTTTCTTCCACATCAAGAGTACCAATGAGATCCGGAACGGAAAACTCCTGTCTCTTATGTTTCAGTAAGGTAGCAAAGTTCCTCCATGAAGGAGGAAGCTTAGTGATGATACCCCCGGCAACAAACTTGTCCGGTAGCATGCAATTGAAGTGCTCAAGTTCTCTAGCAAATGACTGTATCTCATGAGCCTGCTCAACCACGGAGCGCTCTTCAGTCATCCTGTAATCATAGAATTGCTCCATGATGTACAGCTCAGTGCCGGCATCCGAGACCCCAAACTTGGCCTCGAGTGCGTCCCACATATCTTTTCCATTGTCAATTGACGCATAAGCATCAACTATGTTCTCTCCAAGAACACTCAAGAGCGCAGCCTTAAACAAGGTATCCATTTTCTGAAAAGCTTGTGCCTGTTGGGCATCTTGCTCTCCTTCAGGTTTGCCAAGAGTGGCGTCATAGCAACTCATGGTTTGAAACCATAAGACTTCTCTCACGCGCCACCTCTTATAGTGGATACCCTCAAACATAGGAGGTCTCATGGAAGCAGCAAAACCACTTGGGGTAAATTGCCTATAGTAAGGTTTTTGGATTGTTGGATATATGAGAAATTTACCGAATGATTTTATTAACAGAAATAGTAGATAAAACATGGCTAGAATAGCAAGTATAAAGCAAGTCATGCAATCTGACAGAGAGAAGGTAAACATCGTCTGCATATATGAACTTGAGGTAAACACATCCAGAACAGTCACTAGATGAAGTTGCTTATACGACATAGAACCTAACATACGTAGGACAGAAACTAGAGCCAAGAACTGTAGTAGGACTTCTAACAGAAAGGAGAAGAACACGTACGGCACAGCAGCAGCAGGAGCGCTGGACTTGGGGTCGGTGTCCTCGCCTGCCATGTCGTCGAGGAGGTTGTGGACGTCGGGGAAGAAGTTGTCGTCGGGGAAGTAGTCGTCGGCGACCGGCTCGTCCGTGATGAAGCAGCCAGTAGTCGCGCAGAGCGCTCCCCAAAAACCTTATCACCCTTCTCCCGTACAGGACTCAAAGAGTGCGGTTTCGGAGGCCTACTGTCCCGACCTGCGGTGCACGCCGCAAGCCGGGATGGAGAAGATCGTAGCAGCAGCGCAGTGCTCAGGAACCGGTGGCGAGAGGAAGAAGTAGTTCTGGTGCGTCTCTCTGAGAGGAGCGACCTCCCTTTTATAGGCGCAAGAGAAGGAGGCGAGAGGTTACGCCGGGAGCTGAAGGGAATACGGGAGACGAAACGAACAGACAGCAGCCGAAGAGGCGAGCCGTTCGAATTCAGTGTCCAGGCACAGACAAAATGTTTCAGCTTCCGAGTGACCTTTCGCATACCCGTAGTGCGTGGCAAAAATTTAGACATCGGCTCGGCTCATTCCCGCAACCCGCGGCGCGTCGTGACGAGGCGAGGCGAGGCGAGGCGTGGCGTGGCGTGGCGAGGCGGGCGGCGGAGGAGGAGCGCGCGTGGATGTCCCTCTTGTTCTCATGCTTATACAAGTGGGGAAGGAGCCTCCCTTATAAGGAGGTCCAACTCCCTCTAAACTAGCAATGTGGGACTAAACTTTAGTAGTATCCCTTGCCTTGCACAAATGGGCTAAGTAGGCCTCTAGGATTTATTAGGAATTTCTGAAATAGTTATTGGGCTGCCCCAATATAGACTAAATTCCACCAATCCCCCACCAGATCCCAGAGGCACACAGAAATTTACCTTTGGTTCCAAAACACTGTTTTATATACCGGTATTGCAGTGGAGACTGTTAAGTTGAACTTCCACCTAGAGCTCTATGCTACACTAGTAAGCAACTTGAACAGTGGACTGGGCCTTGAACTGCAAGTTTTCTGCGAATCTAGCTTCACATAAAGCCTTGACCGATACGTGGTTACCATGGGTCTTCCCCGCGGGTGGAGCTTATGCGTCATACTCCATGACCTTTCATGAGTTTACTAGAGAGAACCCTACTCTCATAGATTGCGACGTTTGACAATCAGACTCATATAGGTGTGTTCTTCAAAAGATGTTCTGCAGGACAACATCTCTGCTTCAAAGAGCCACTTAGAACACATTAAGATATACATCAACCTGCCATGCAGATTAGGAGAGTATTGCATCTTCATGGAGTGGTATTTTAAAAATAAGGATACTCTCCTCCCAGTTGACCAACAGCTTGTCTTCCACATCTAATTCACGGGATCTCCGATCACAAAGAATAGGTTACCACTGTGAACAACTCATATTGTGGGTCTCATACCCATCTCCCTCGATGCATTATCTATCACATTACGTGATAGACCCTTAGTGAAAGGATCTGCCACATTTTTAGACGTTTGGATATAATCCAATGCAATAACTCCGGAGTTTCTCATTTTCCTGACAGACTTTAACCTTCTCTGAACGTGTCTTGATGACTTCATGTTATCCTTAGAGCTGTTCACTTTCGTGATCACAGTTTGATTGTCACAGTTCATGAGGATACCCGGTACAGGTTTCTCAACAACCGACAAGTCATTCAAGAGTCGGCGAAGCCAATCTACTTTGACCGTAGCTGTATCTAGTGCTGTGAGTTCTGCTTCCATAGTTGACCTCGTTAAGATGGTCTGCTTGCCAGACTTCCAAGAAACAGCGCCACCTCCATGAGTGAACACATATCCGCTCGTGGCCTTTATCTCATCAGCATCTGAGATCCAGTTTGAGTCACTATACCCTTCAAGCACCTTTGGGTGCCCAGTGTAGTGAATTCCATAGTTTACAGTGCCTTTTAAATAACACAAAACTCTCTCTAGAGCTTTCCAATGCACATCTCCCGGTTTTGAGACAAACCGGCTCAGCCTGCTAACAGCAAAAGAGATGTCAGGTCTTGTAGCACTGGCTAAGTACATAAGCGAGCCAATAATCTGAGAATACTTCAACTGATCTCTAGCAATTCTTTGATTCTTTCGAAGCAGCACGCTAGCATCATATGGTGTTGGAGAGGGCTTGCAGTCACTATAGCCAAAGCGACTCAAGATCTTTTCCACATAGTGAGATTGAAGCAATGTAATCCCACCATCATCATCTCTCAACAACTTGATGTTCAGAATGACATCAGCCACTCCTAAATCTTTCATCTCAAAACAGCGAGATAGGAAATCCTTGACCTCCTTAATAACATTCAGATTTGTTCCAAAAATCAGTATGTCATCAACATACAAGCAAAGCATAACTCCCTCGCCCCCACCATGGCGATAGTACACACATTTGTCAGCTTCGTTCACAACAAAGCCTGCAGCTGTTAAAGTTCTTTCGAACTTCTCATGCCACTGTTTGGGTGCTTGCTTGAGTCCGTACAAAGACTTCAGCAATTTGCACACTTTCCCTTCCTGATCATCTATTACAAACCCATCTGGTTGTTCCATATAAATTTCCTCATCCAACTCTCCATTCAGGAAAGCAGTCTTAACATCCATTTGATGAACCAGAAGACCATGTGAGGCAGCTAGTGAAAGTAGAACTCGAATAGTGGTCAGTCGAGCCACAGATGAGTAAGTATCAAAGAAATCTTCACCTTCCTTTTGGGTATAACCCTTAGCCACGAGCCGAGCCTTGTACTTTTCAATAGTACCATCAGGCCTAAGCTTCTTCTTGAATACCCATTTGCATCCTATAGGTTTGCACCCATAAGGACGATCAGTTATCTCCCAAGTTTCATTCGCCAAGATGGAATCCATCTCGCTACGAACTGCTTCCTTCCAGTAGTCAGCATCTTCAGATGCACAAGCCTCTGAAATAGAACTGGGAGTGTCATCTATGAGATACACAAGAAAATCATCACCAAAGGACTTTGCAGTCCTCTGTCTCTTGCTCCTAATAGGAACTTCATTGTTCTCCTCCACGGGATTTTCAAAGTGTTCCATCGAAATGGCAGGTTCGGTAATTGTAACTGGTTCCTGATTCGATGAACTAGGCATCTCCTGATTAGATGAGGTAGCCATATCCTTCATGGGAAAGATATCTTCAAAGAAAGTCGCATCATTCGACTCCATGATCGTACCGACATGCATGTCAGGTACCTCAGATTTTACAACCAAGAATCTATAGCCAATGCTATGAAAAGCATATCCCAAGAAAACACAATCCACAGTCTTTGGTCCAAGTTTCCGCTTCTTTGGAATTGGAACATTGACTTTCGCAAAACAACCCCATGTTCGCAGATAAGAGAGTTTTAACCTTTTCTTCTCCCATTCCTCGAATGGAGTTATCTCTTTGTTCTTTGTGGGAACTCGATTTAGGACATGACATGCTGTCAATATCGCCTCCCCCCACCATGCCTTGGAGAGACCCGATGTGTCTAACATGGCGTTAACCAAATCAGTTAGAGTACGGTTCTTTCTTTCAGCCACCCCATTTGACTGAGGTGAGTAGGGAGGCGTCCTCTCATGGATTATACCATGTTCCACACAAAAAGCATCAAATTCATTGGAAAAATACTCTCCACCACGGTCGGACCTAAGCCTCTTGATTTTCCGATCAAGTTGTTTTTCCACTTCAGCTTTATAGATCTTGAAAAAGTTCAAAGCCTCATCCTTAGATTTCAGAAGATACACACAACAGTATCTAGTGGAGTCGTCAATTAACGCCATGAAATATTTCTTTCCACCTTTTGTCAAAACACCATTCATTTCACATAGATCTGAATGTATAAGTTCTAGTGGTGCAAGATTTCTCGTCTCCGCAGTCACATGAGATTTACGAGGTTGCTTAGCTTGCACACACACTTGACACTTAGATCCCTTAACGGTGGTGAAACTAGGGATTAAGTTCAACTTCGCTAGTCGCGACATGCAACCAAAGTTAACATGACAAAGTCGTGAATGCCACACATTTGATTCACTATTGTTGCAAATATGATTAACAACTTTATTGCAAACGTCTGATAAGGATAAACGAAACAGGCAATTTACCCCAAGTGGTTTTGCTGCTTCCATGAGACCTCCTATGTTTGAGGGTATCCACTATAAGAGGTGGCGTGTGAGAGCAGTCTTATGGTTTCAAACCATGAGTTGCTATGACGCCACTCTTGGCAAACCTGAAGGAGAGCAAGATGCCCAACAGGCACAAGCTTTTCAGAAAATGGATACCTTGTTTAAGGCTGCGCTCTTGAGTGTTCTTGGAGAGAACATAGTTGATGCTTATGCGTCAATTGACAATGGAAAAGATATGTGGGACGCACTCGAGGCCAAGTTTGGGGTCTCGGATGCCGGCACTGAGCTGTACATCATGGAGCAATTCTATGATTACGGGATGACTGAAGAGCGCTCCGTGGTTGATCAGGCTCATGAGATACAGTCATTTGCTAGAGAACTTGAGCACTTCAATTGCATGCTACCGGACAAGTTTGTTGCCGGGGGTACCATCACTAAGCTTCCTCCTTCATGGAGGAACTTTGCTACCTTACTGAAACATAAGAGACAGGAGTTTTCCGTTCCGGATCTCATTGGTACTCTTGATGTGGAAGAAAAGGCGAGAGCAAAGGACACACGTGCTCGAGGTATTGAGGGAGGATCTAGTGCCAATGTGGTACAGAAGCAGAACTTCCAGCCCCACAAGTTCAAGAACAAGGGCAAGTTTGATGGTAAAGCATAGTTTGATGGGAAGAACAAGGCTGTGCAACACACGAACTTCAAAAAGAAGAATGGCAAGAAGAAAGGTGCTTGTCATGTGTGTGGAGATCCTGATCATTGGGCTCCTAGTTGCCCTAATCGCTATGACAAGCGTCATCCTGGGAAAGGCGGCAAGACCGCTAATGTTGTCATTGGAGACACTGACATGAAGGATGTTGGGTATGGTATATTTCCCACTATTCTTTCAGTATGTCATTCTCCTGACTGGTTGATTGACACGGGTGCTAATGTGCATGTATGCGGTGATATTTCCATGTTTTCGTCTTATCAGACCGCAGGGACTTCAACCGTGCTGATGGGCAACGGTTCAAGTGCTTCTATTCGTGGTGTTGGCACGGTCGATCTGAAGTTTACTTCGGGGAAGATCGTGCGGCTGAAGAACGTGCATTATGTCCCCTCCGTCAATAAAAATCTTGTTAGCGGGTCTCTTCTGTGTAGAGATGGCTATAAGCTTGTCTTTGAGTCGAATAAATTTGTAATATCCAAATATGGAACCTTTGTTGGTAAAGGCTATGAGTCAGGAGGCCTGTTTCGTTTATCCTTATCAGACGTTTGCAATAAAGTTGTTAATCATATTTGCAACAATAGTGAATCAAATGTGTGGCATTCACGTCTTTGTCATGTTAACTTTGGTTGCATGTCGCGACTAGCAAAGTTGAACTTAATCCCTAGTTTCACCACTGTCAAGGGATCTAAGTGTCAAGTATGTGTGCAAGCTAAGCAACCTCGTAAGTCTCACGTGACTGCGGAAACGAGAAATCTTGCACCACTAGAACTTATACATTCAGATCTATGTGAAATGAATGGTGTTTTGACAAAAGGTGGAAAGAAATATTTCATGACGTTAATTGACGACTCCACTAGATACTGTTGTGTGTATCTTCTGAAATCTAAGGATGAGGCTCTGAACTTTTTCAAGATCTATAAAGCTGAAGTGGAAAACCAACTTGATCGGAAAATCAAGAGGCTTAGGTCCGACCGTGGTGGAGAATATTTTTCCAATGAATTTGATGCTTTTTGTGCGGAACATGGTATAATCCATGAGAGGACGCCTCCCTACTCACCTCAGTCAAATGGGGTGGCCGAAAGAAAGAACCGTACTCTAACTGATTTGGTTAACGCCATGTTAGACACATCGGGTCTCTCCAAGGCATGGTGGGGGGAGGCGATATTGACAGCATGTCATGTCCTAAATCGAGTTCCCACAAAGAACAAAGAGATAACTCCGTTCGAGGAATGGGAGAAGAAAAGGTTAAAGCTCTCTTATCTACGAACCTGGGGTTGTTTGGCGAAAGTCAATGTGTCAATTGTAAAGAAGCGGAAGCTGGGACCAAAAACTGTGGATTGTGTTTTCCTGGGATATGCTTTTCATAGCATTGGCTATAGATTCTTGGTTGTAAAATCTGAGGTATCTGACATGCATGTCGGTACGATCATGGAGTCGAATGATGCGACTTTCTTTGAAGATATCTTTCCCATGAAGGATATGGCTACCTCATCTAATCAGGAGATGCCTAGTTCATCGAATCAGGAACCAGTTACAATTACCGAACCTGCCATTTCGATGGAACACTTTGAAAGTCCTGTGGAGAAAAACAATGAAGTTCCTACTAGGAGCAAGAGACAGAGGACTGCAAAGTCCTTTGGTGATGATTTTCTTGTGTATCTCATAGATGACACTCCCAGTTCTATTTCGGAGGCCTATGCATCGGAAGATGCTGACTACTGGAAGGAAACGGTTCGTAGCGAGATGGATTCCATCTTGGCGAATGAAACTTGGGAGATAACTGATCGTCCTTATGGGTGCAAACCTATAGGATGCAAATGGGTATTCAAGAAGAAGCTTAGGCCTGATGGTACTATTGAAAAGTACAAGGCTCGGCTCGTGGCTAAGGGTTATACCCAAAAGGAAGGTGAAGATTTCTTTGATACTTACTCACCTGTGGCTCGACTGACCACTATTCGAGTTGTACTTTCACTAGCTGCCTCACATGGTCTTCTCGTTCATCAAATGGATGTTAAGACTGCTTTCCTGAATGGAGAGTTGGATGAGGAAATTTATATGGAACACCCAGATGGGTTTGTAATAGATGGTCAGGAAGGGAAAGTGTGCAAATTGCTGAAGTCTTTGTACGGACTCAAGCAAGCACCCAAACAGTGGCATGAGAAGTTCGAAAGAACTTTAACAGCTGCAGGCTTTGTTGTGAACGAAGCGGACAAATGTGTGTACTATCGCCATGGTGGGGGCGAGGGAGTTATGCTTTGCTTGTATGTTGATGACATACTGATTTTTGGAACAAATCTGAATGTTATTAAGGAGGTCAAGGATTTCCTATCTCGCTGTTTTGAGATGAAAGATTTAGGAGTGGCTGATGTCATTCTGAACATCAAGTTGTTGAGAGATGATGATGGTGGGATTACATTGCTTCAATCTCACTATGTGGAAAAGATCTTGAGTCGCTTTGGCTATAGTGACTGCAAGCCCTCTCCAACACCATATGATGCTAGCGTGCTGCTTCGAAAGAATCGAAGAATTGCTAGAGATCAATTGAAGTATTCTCAGATTATTGGCTCGCTTATGTACTTAGCCAGTGCTACAAGACCTGACATCTCTTTTGCTGTTAGCAAGCTGAGCTGGTTTGTCTCAAAACCGGGAGATGTGCATTGGAAAGCTCTAGAGAGAGTTTTGCGTTATTTAAAAGGCACTGTAAACTATGGAATTCACTACACTGGGCACCCAAAGGTGCTTGAAGGGTATAGTGACTCAAACTGGATCTCAGATGCTAATGAGATAAAGGCCACGAGCGGATATGTGTTCACTCATGGAGGTGGCGCTGTTTCTTGGAAGTCTTGCAAGCAGACCATCTTAACGAGGTCAACTATGGAAGCAGAACTCACAGCACTAGATACAGCTACGGTCGAAGCAGATTGGCTTTGCCGGCTCTTGAATGACTTGTCGGTTGTTGAGAAATCTGTACCGAGTATCCTTATGAACTGTGACAATCAAACTGTGATCACGAAAGTGAGCAGCTCTAAGGATAACATGAAGTCATCAAGACACATTCAGAGAAGGTTAAAGTCTGTCAGGAAAATGAGAAACTCCGGAGTTATTGCATTGGATTATATCCAAACGTCTAAAAATCTGGCAGATCCTTTCACTAAGGGTCTATCACGTAATGTGATAGATAATGCATCGAGGGAGATGGGTATGAGACCCACAATATGAGTTGTTCACAGTGGTAACCTATTCTTTGTGATCGGAGATCCCGTGAATTAGATGTGGAAGACAAGCTATTGGTCAACTGGGAGGAGAGTATCCTTATTTTTAAAATACCACTCCATGAAGATGCAATACTCTCCTAATCTGCATGGCAGGTTGATGTATATCTTAATGTGTTCTAAGTGGCTCTTTGAAGCAGAGATGTTGTCCTGCAGAACATCTTTTGAAGAACACACCGATATGAGTCTGATTGTCAAACGTCGCAATCTATGAGAGTAGGGTTCTCTCTAGTAAACTCATGAAAGGTCATGGAGTATGATGCATAAGCTCCACCCGTGGGGAAGACCCACGGTAGCCACGTATCGGTCAAGGCTTTATGTGAAGCTAGATTCGCAGAAAACTTGCAGTTCAAGGCCCAGTCCACTGTTCAAGTTGCTTACTAGTGTAGCATAGAGCTCTAGGTGGAAGTTCAACTTAACAGTCTCCACTGCAATACCGGTATATAAAACAGTGTTGTGAACCAAAGGTAAATTTCTGTGTGCCTCTGGGATCTGGTGGGGGATTGCTGGAATTTAGTCTATATTGGGGCAGCCCAATAACTATTTCAGAAATTCCTAATAAATCCTAGAGGCCCACTTAGCCCATTTGTGCAAGGCAAGGGATACTACTAAAGTTTAGTCCCACATTGCTAGTTTAGAGGGAGTTGGACCTCCTTATAAGGGAGGCTCCTTCCCCACTTGTATGAGCATGAGAACAAGAGGGACATCCACACGCGCTCCTCCTCCGCCGCCCGCCTCGCCACGCCACGCCTCGCCTCGTCACGACGCGCCGCGGGTTGCGGGAATGAGCCGAGCCGATGTCTAAATTTTTGCCACGCACTACGGGTATGCGAAAGGTCACTCGGAAGCTGAAACATTTTGTCTGTGCCTGGACACTGAATTCGAACGGCTCGCCTCTTCAGCTGCTGTCTGTTCGTTTCGTCTTCCGTATTCCCTTCAGCTCCCGGCGCAACCTCTCGCCTCCTTCTCTTGCGCCTATAAAAGGGAGGTCGCTCCTCTCAGAGAGAGGCACCAGAACTACTTCTTCCTCTCGCCACCGGTTCCTGAGCACTGCGCTGCTGCTACGATCTTCTCCATCCCGGCTTGCGGCGTGCACCGCAGGTCGGGACAGTAGGCCTCCGAAACCGCACTCTTTGAGTCCTGTACGGGAGAAGGGTGATAAGGTTTTTGGGGAGCGCTTTGCGCGACTACTGGCTGCTTCATCACGGACGATCCGGTCGCCGACGACTACTTCCCCGACGACGACTTCTTCCCCGACGTCCACAACCTCCTCGACGACATGGCAGGCGAGGACACCGACCCCAAGTCCAGCGCTCCTGCTGCTGCTGTGCCGTACGTGTTCTTCTCCTTTATGTTAGAAGTCCTACTACAGTTCTTGGCTCTAGTTTCTGTCCTACGTATGTTAGGTTCTATGTCGTATAAGCAACTTCATCTAGTGACTGTTCTAGATGTGTTTACCTCAAGTTCATATATGCAGACGATGTTTACCTTCTCTCTGTCAGATTGCATGACTTGCTTTATACTTGCTATTCTAGCCATGTTTTATCTACTATTTCTGTTAATAAAATCATTCGGTAAATTGCTCATATATCCAACAATCCAAAAACCTTAGCCACGAGCCGAGCCTTGTACTTTTCAATAGTACCATCAGGCCTAAGCTTCTTCTTGAATACCCATTTGCATCCTATAGGTTTGCACCCATAAGGACGATCAGTTATCTCCCAAGTTTCATTCGCCAAGATGGAATCCATCTCGCTACGAACTGCTTCCTTCCAGTAGTCTGCATCTTCAGATGCATAATCCTCTGAAATAGAACTGGGAGTGTCATCTATGAGATACACAAGAAAATCATCACCAAAGGACTTTGCAGTCCTCTGTCTCTTGCTCCTAATAGGAACTTCATTGTTCTCCTCCACGGGATTTTCAAAGTGTTCCATCGAAATGGCAGGTTCGGTAATTGTAACTGGTTCCTGATTCGATGAACTAGGCATCTCCTGATTAGATGAGGTAGCCATATCCTTCATGGGAAAGATATCTTCAAAGAAAGTCGCATCATTCGACTCCATGATCGTACCGACATGCATGTCAGGTACCTCAGATTTTACAACCAAGAATCTATAGCCAATGCTATGAAAAGCATATCCCAAGAAAACACAATCCACAGTCTTTGGTCCAATTTTCCGCTTCTTTGGAATTGGAACATTGACTTTCGCCAAACAACCCCATGTTCGTAGATAAGAGAGTTTTAACCTTTTCTTCTCCCATTCCTCGAACGGAGTTATCTCTTTGTTCTTTGTGGGAACTCGATTTAGGACATGACATGCTGTCAATATCGCCTCCCCCCACCATGCCTTGGAGAGACCCGATGTGTCTAACATGGCGTTAATCAAATTAGTTAGAGTACGGTTCTTTCTTTCAGCCACCCCATTTGACTGAGGTGAGTAGGGAGGCGTCCTCTCATGGATTATACCATGTTCCACACAAAAAGCATCAAATTCATTGGAAAAATACTCTCCACCACGGTCGGACCTAAGCCTCTTGATTTTCCGATCAAGTTGGTTTTCCACTTCAGCTTTATAGATCTTGAAAAAGTTCAAAGCCTCATCCTTAGATTTCAGAAGATACACACAACAGTATCTAGTGGAGTCGTCAATTAAGGTCATGAAATATTTCTTTCCACCTTTTGTCAAAACACCATTCATTTCACATAGATCTGAATGTATAAGTTCTAGTGGTGCAAGATTTCTCGTCTCCGCGGTCACATGAGATTTACGAGGTTGCTTAGCTTGCACACACACTTGACACTTAGATCCCTTAACGGTGGTGAAACTAGGGATTAAGTTCAACTTCGCTAGTCGCGACATGCAACCAAAGTTAACATGACAAAGTCGTGAATGCCACACATTTGATTCACTATTGTTGCAAATATGATTAACAACTTTATTGCAAACGTCTGATAAGGATAAACGAAACAGGCCTCCTGACTCATAGCCTTTACCAACAAAGGTCCCATACTTGGATATTACAAATTTATTTGACTCGAAGACAAGCTTATAGCCATCTCTACACAGAAGAGATCCGCTAACAAGATTTTTATTGACGGAGGGGACATAATGCACGTTCTTCAGCCGCACGATCTTCCCCGAAGTAAACTTCAGATCGACCGTGCCAACACCACGAACAGAAGCACTTGAACCGTTGCCCATCAGCACGGTTGAAGTCCCTGCGGTCTGATAAGACGAAAACATGGAAATATCACCGCATACATGCACATTAGCACCCGTGTCAATCAACCAATCAGGAGAATGACATACTGAAAGAATAGTGGGAAATATACCATACCCAGCATCCTTCATGTCAATGTCCCCGATGACAACATTGGCGGTCTTGCCGCCTTTCCCAGGATGACGCTTGTCATAGCGATTGGGGCAACTAGGAGCCCAATGATCAGGATCTCCACACACGTGACAAGCACCTTTCTTCTTGTCATTCTTCTTCTTCAAGTTCGTGTGCTGCACAGCCTTGTTCTTCCCATCAAACTTTCCTTTACCATCAAACTTGCCCTTGTTCTTGAACTTGTGGGACTGGAAGTTTTTCTTCTGTACCAGATTGGCACTAGATCCTCCCTCAATACCTCGAGCACGTGTGTCCTTTGCTCTCGCCTTTTCTTCCACATCAAGAGTACCAATGAGATCCGGAACGGAAAACTCCTGTCTCTTATGTTTCAGTAAGGTAGCAAAGTTCGTCCATGAAGGAGGAAGCTTAGTGATGATACCCCCGGCAACAAACCTGTCCGGTAGCATGCAGTTGAAGTGCTCAAGTTCTCTAGAAAATGACTGTATCTCGTGAGCCTGCTCAACCACGGAGCGCTCTTCAGTCATCCTGTAATCAAAGAATTGCTCCATGATGTACAGCTCAGTGCCGGCATCCGAGACCCCAAACTTGGCCTCGAGTGCGTCCCACATATCTTTTCCATTGTCAATTGACGCATAAGCATCAACTATGTTCTCACCAAGAACACTCAAGAGAGCAGCCTTAAACAAGGTATCCATTTTCTGAAAAGCTTGTGCCTGTTGGGCATCTTGCTCTCCTTCAGGTTTGCCAAGAGTGGCGTCATAGCAGCTCATGGTCTGAAACCATAAGACTGCTCTCACGCGCCACCTCTTATAGTGGATACCCTAAAACATAGGAGGTTTCATGGAAGCAGTAAAACCACTCGGGGTAAATTGCCTATTATAAGGTTTTTGGATTGTTGGATATATGAGCAATTTACCGAATGATTTTATTAACAGAAATAGTAGATAAAACATGACTAAAATAGCAAATATACAGCAATTCATGCAATCTGACAGAGAGAAGGTAAACATCGTCCGCATATATGAACTTGAAGTAAACACATGTAGAACAGTCACTAGATGAAGTTGCTTATACGACATAGAGCCTAACATACGTAGAGCAGAAACTAGAGCCAAGAACTGTAACAGGACTTCTAACAGAAAGGAGAAGAACACGTACGGCACAGCAGCAACAGAAGCGCTGGACTTGGGGTCGGTGTCCTCGCCTGCCATGTCGTCGAGGAAGTCGTGGACGTCAGGGAAGAAGTCGTCGTCGGGGAAGTAGTCGTCGGCGACCGGATCGTCCGTGATGAAGCAGCCAGTAGTCGCGCAAAGCGCTCCCCAAAAACCTTATCACCCTTCTCCCGTACAGGACTCAAAGAGTGCGGTTTCAGAGGCCTACTGTCCTGACCTGCGGTGCATGCCGCAAGCCGGGATGGAGAAGATCGTAGCAGCAGCGCAGTGCTCAGGAACCGGTGGCGAGAGGAAGAAGTTGTTCTGGTGCGTCTCTCTGAGAGGAGCGACCTCCCTTTTATAGGCGCAAGAGAAGGAGGCGAGAGGTTGCGCCGGGAGCTGAAGGGAATGCGGGAGACGAAACGAACAGACAGCAGCCGAAGAGGCGCGCCGTTCGAATTCAGTGTCCAGGCACAGACAAAATGTTTCAGCTTCCGAGTGACCTTTCGCATACCCGTAGTGCGTGGCAAAAATTTAGACATCGGCTCGGCTCATTCCCGCAACCCGCGGCGCGTCGTGACGAGGCGAGGCGAGGCGTGGCGTGGCGAGGCGGGTGGCGGAGGAGGAGCGCGCGTGGATGTCCCTCTTGTTCTCATGCTCATACAAGTGGGGAAGGAGCCTCCCTTATAAGGAGGTCCAACTCCCTCTAAACTAGCAATGTGGGACTAAACTTTAGTAGTATCCCTTGCCTTGCACAAATGGGCTAAGTGGGCCTCTAGGATTTATTAGGAATTTCTGAAATAGTTATTGGGCTGCCCCAATATAGACTAAATTCCAGCAATCCCCCACCAGATCCTTGAGGCACACAGAAATTTGCCTTTGGTTCCAAAACACTGTTTTATATACCGGTATTGCAGTGGAGACTGTTAAGTTGAACTTCCACCTAGAGCTCTATGCTACACTAGTAAGCAACTTGAACAGTGGACTGGGCCTTGAACTGCAAGTTTTCTGCGAATCTAGCTTCACATAAAGCCTTGACCGATACGTGGCTACCGTGGGTCTTCCCCGCGGGTGGAGCTTATGCGTCATACTCCATGACCTTTCATGAGTTTACTAGAGAGAACCCTACTCTCATAGATTGCGACGTTTGACAATCAGACTCATATAGGTGTGTTCTTCAAAAGATGTTCTGCAGGACAACATCTCTGCTTCAAAGAGCCACTTAGAACACATTAAGATATACATCAACCTGCCATGCAGATTAGGAGAGTATTGCATCTTCATGGAGTGGTATTTAAAAAATAAGGATACTCTCCTCCCAGTTGACCAACAGCTTGTCTTCCACATCTAATTCACGGGATCTCCGATCACAAAGAATAGGTTACCACTGTGAACAACTCATATTGTGGGTCTCATACCCATCTCCCTCGATGCATTATCTATCACATTACGTGATAGACCCTTAGTGAAAGGATCTGCCAGATTTTTAGACGTTTGGATATAATCCAATGCAATAACTCTGGAGTTTCTCATTTTCCTGACAGACTTTAACCTTCTCTGAACGTGTCTTGATGACTTCATGTTATCCTTTGAGCTGCTCACTTTTGTGATCACAGTTTGATTGTCGCAGTTCATAAGGACACCCGGTACAGGTTTCTCAACAACCGGCAAGTCATTCATGAGCCGGCGAAGCCAATCTACTTCAACTGTAGCTGTATCTAGTGCTGCGAGTTCTGCTTCCATAGTTGACCTCATTAAGATGGTCTGCTTGCAAGACTTCCAAGAAATAGCGCCACCTCCATGAGTGAACACATATCCGCTCGTGGCCTTTATCTCATCAGCATCTGAGATCCAGTTTGAGTCACTATACCCTTCAAGCACCTTTGGATGCCCAGTGTAGTGAATTTCATAATTTACAGTGCCTTTCAAATAACGCAAAACTCTCTCTAGAGCTTTCCAATGCACATCTCCCGGTTTTGAGACAAACCGGCTCAGCTTGCTAACAGCAAAAGAGATGTCAGGTCTTGTAGCACTGGCTAAGTACATAAGCGAGCCAATAATCTGAGAATACTTCAATTGATCTCTAGCAATTCTTCGATTCTTTCGAAGCAGCACGCTAGCATCATATGGTGTTGGAGAGGGCTTGCAGTCACTATAGCCAAAGCGACTCAAGATCTTTTCCACATAGTGAGATTGAAGCAATGTAATCCCACCATCATCATCTCTCAACAACTTGATGTTCAGAATGACATGAGCCACTCCTAAATCCTTCATCTCAAAACAGCGAGATAGGAAATCCTTGACCTCCTTAATAACATTCAGATTTGTTCCGAAAATCAGTATGTCATCAACATACAAGCAAAGCATAACTCCCTCGCCCCCACCATGGCGATAGTACACACATTTGTCAGCTTCGTTCACAACAAAGCCTGCAGCTGTTAAAGTTCTTTCGAACTTCTCATGCCACTGTTTGGGTGCTTGCTTGAGTACATACAAAGACTTCAGCAATTTGCACACTTTCCCTTCCTGACCATCTATTACAAACCCATCTGGTTGTTCCATATAAATTTCCTCATCCAACTCTCCATTCAGGAAAGCAGCCTTAACATCCATTTGATGAACGAGAAGACCATGTGAGGCAGCTAGTGAAAGTAGAACTCGAATAGTGGTCAGTCGAGCCACAGGTGAGTAAGTATCAAAGAAATCTTCACCTTCCTTTTGGGTATAACCCTTAGCCACGAGCCGAGCCTTGTACTTTTCAATAGTACCATCAGGCCTAAGCTTCTTCTTGAATACCCATTTGCATCCTATAGGTTTGCACCCATAAGGACGATCAGTTATCTCCCAAGTTTCATTCGCCAAGATGGAATCCATCTCGCTACGAACTGCTTCCTTCCAGTAGTCAGCATCTTCAGATGCATAAGCCTCTGAAATAGAACTGGGAGTGTCATCTATGAGATACACAAGAAAATCATCACCAAAGGACTTTGCAGTCCTCTGTCTCTTGCTCCTAATAGGAACTTCATTGTTCTCCTCCACGGGATTTTCAAAGTGTTCCATCGAAATGGCAGGTTCGGTAATTGTAACTGGTTCCTGATTCGATGAACTAGGCATCTCCTGATTAGATGAGGTAGCCATATCCTTCATGGGAAAGATATCTTCAAAGAAAGTCGCATCATTCGACTCCATGATCGTACCGACATGCATGTCAGGTATTCCAAGAAAACATATCCCAAGAAAAGCATATCCCAATGCTATGAAAAGCATATCCCAAGAAAACACAATCCACAGTCTTTGGTCCAAGTTTCCGCTTCTTTGGAATTGGAACATTGACTTTCGCCAAACAACCCCATGTTCGCAGATAAGAGAGTTTTAACCTTTTCTTCTCCCATTCCTCGAATGGAGTTATCTCTTTGTTCTTTGTGGGAACTCGATTTAGGACATGACATGCTGTCAATATCGCCTCCCCCCACCATGCCTTGGAGAGACCCGATGTGTCTAACATGGCGTTAACCAAATCAGTTAGAGTACGGTTCTTTCTTTCAGCCACCCCATTTGACTGAGGTGAGTAGGGAGGCGTCCTCTCATGGATTATACCATGTTCCACCCAAAAAGCATCAAATTCATTGGAAAAATACTCTCCACCACGGTCGGACCTAAGCCTCTTGATTTTCCGATCAAGTTGGTTTTTTACTTCAGCTTTATAGATCTTGAAAAAGTTCAAAGCCTCATCCTTAGATTTCAGAAGATACACACAACAGTATCTAGTGGAGTCGTCAATTAACGTCATGAAATATTTCTTTCCACCTTTTGTCAAAACACCATTCATTTCACATAGATCTGAATGTATAAGTTCTAGTGGTGCAAGATTTCTCGTCTCCGCGGTCACATGAGATTTATGAGGTTGCTTAGCTTGCACACACACTTGACACTTAGATCCCTTAACGGTGGTGAAACTAGGGATTAAGTTCAACTTCGCTAGTCGCGACATGCAACCAAAGTTAACATGACAAAGTCGTGAATGCCACACATTTGATTCACTATTGTTGCAAATATGATTAACAACTTTATTGCAAACGTCTGATAAGGATAAACGAAACATGCAATTTACCCCAAGTGGTTTTGCTGCTTCCAAGAGACCTCCTATGTTTGAGGGTATCCACTATAAGAGGTGGCGCGTGAGAGCAGTCTTATGGTTTCAAACCATGAGTTGCTATGACGCCACTCTTGGAAAACCTGAAGGAGAGCAAGATGCCCAACAGGCACAAGCTTTTCAGAAAATGGATACCTTGTTTAAGGCTGCGCTCTTGAGTGTTCTTGGAGAGAACATAGTTGATGCTTATGCGTCAATTGACAATGGAAAAGATATGTGGGACGCACTCGAGGCCAAGTTTGGGGTCTCGGATGCCGGCACTGAGTTGTACATCATGGAGCAATTCTATGATTACAGGATGACTGAAGAGCGCTCCGTGGTTGAGCAGGCTCATGAGATACAGTCATTTGATAGAGAACTTGAGCACTTCAATTGCATGCTACCGGACAAGTTTGTTGCCGGGGGTATCATCACTAAGCTTCCTCCTTCATGGAGGAACTTTGCTACCTTACTGAAACATAAGAGACAGGAGTTTTCCGTTCCGGATCTCATTCGTACTCTTGATGTGGAAGAAAAGGCGAGAGCAAAGGACACACGTGCTCGAGGTATTGAGGGAGGATCTAGTGCCAATGTGGTACAGAAGCAGAACTTCCAGCCCCACAAGTTCAAGAACAAGGGAAAGTTTGATGGTAAAGCAAAGTTTGATGGGAAGAACAAGGCTGTGCAACACACGAACTTCAAAAAGAAGAATGGCAAGAAGAAAGGTGCTTGTCATGTGTGTGGAGATCCTGATCATTGGGCTCCTAGTTGCCCTAATCGCTATGACAAGCGTCATCCTGGGAAAGGCGGCAAGACCGCTAATGTTGTCATTGGAGACACTGACATGAAGGATGTTGGGTATGGTATATTTCCCACAATTCTTTCAGTATGTCATTCTCCTGACTGGTTGATTGACACGGGTGCTAATGTGCATGTATGCGGTGATATTTCCATGTT
This sequence comes from Triticum dicoccoides, assembly GCF_002162155.2. Taxonomy (NCBI): domain Eukaryota; kingdom Viridiplantae; phylum Streptophyta; class Magnoliopsida; order Poales; family Poaceae; genus Triticum; species Triticum dicoccoides. The sequence goes on from NC_041387.1 coordinate 307,147,649, forward strand.
TTCGTCTTATCAGACCGCAGGGACTTCAACCGTACTGATGGGCAACGGTTCAAGTGCTTCTGTTCGTGGTGTTGGCACGGTCGATCTGAAGTTTACTTCGGGGAAGATCGTGCGGCTGAAGAACGTGCATTATGTCCCCTCCGTCAATAAAAATCTTGTTAGCGGGTCTCTTCTGTGTAGAGATGGCTATAAGCTTGTCTTTGAGTCGAATAAATTTGTAATATCCAAATATGGAACCTTTGTTGGTAAAGGCTATGAGTCAGGAGGCCTGTTTCGTTTATCCTTATCAGACGTTTGCAATAAAGTTGTTAATCATATTTGCAACAATAGTGAATCAAATGTGTGGCATTCACGTCTTTGTCATGTTAACTTTGGTTGCATGTCGCGACTAGCAAAGTTGAACTTAATCCCTAGTTTCACCACTGTCAAGGGATCTAAGTGTCAAGTATGTGTGCAAGCTAAGCAACCTCGTAAGTCTCACGTGACTGCGGAAACGAGAAATCTTGCACCACTAGAACTTATACATTCAGATCTATGTGAAATGAATGGTGTTTTGACAAAAGGTGGAAAGAAATATTTCATGACGTTAATTGACGACTCCACTAGATACTGTTGTGTGTATCTTCTGAAATCTAAGGATGAGGCTCTGAACTTTTTCAAGATCTATAAAGCTGAAGTGGAAAACCAACTTGATCGGAAAATCAAGAGGCTTAGGTCCGACCGTGGTGGAGAGTATTTTTCCAATGAATTTGATGCTTTTTGTGCGGAACATGGTATAATCCATGAGAGGACGCCTCCCTACTCACCTCAGTCAAATGGGGTGGCCGAAAGAAAGAACCGTACTCTAACTGATTTGGTTAACGCCATGTTAGACACATCGGGTCTCTCCAAGGCATGGTGGGGGGAGGCGATATTGACAGCATGTCATGTCCTAAATCGAGTTCCCACAAAGAACAAAGAGATAACTCCGTTCGAGGAATGGGAGAAGAAAAGGTTAAAGCTCTCTTATCTACGAACCTGGGGTTGTTTGGCGAAAGTCAATGTGTCAATTGTAAAGAAGCGGAAGCTGGGACCAAAAACTTTGGATTGTGTTTTCCTGGGATATGCTTTTCATAGCATTGGCTATAGATTCTTGGTTGTAAAATCTGAGGTACCTGACATGCATGTCGGTACGATCATGGAGTCGAATGATGCGACTTTCTTTGAAGATATCTTTCCCATGAAGGATATGGCTACCTCATCTAATCAGGAGATGCCTAGTTCATCGAATCAGGAACCAGTTACAATTACCGAACCTGCCATTTCGATGGAACACTTTGAAAGTCCTATGGAGAAAAACAATGAAGTTCCTACTAGGAGCAAGAGACAGAGGACTGCAAAGTCCTTTGGTGATGATTTTCTTGTGTATCTCATAGATGACACTCCCAGTTCTATTTCGGAGGCCTATGCATCGGAAGATGCTGACTACTGGCAGGAAGCGGTTCGTAGCGAGATGGATTCCATCTTGGCGAATGAAACTTGGGAGATAACTGATCGTCCTTATGGGTGCAAACCTATAGGATGCAAATGGGTATTCAAGAAGAAGCTTAGGCCTGATGGTACTATTGAAAAGTACAAGGCTCGGCTCGTGGCTAAGGGTTATACCCAAAAGGAAGGTGAAGACTTCTTTGATACTTACTCACCTGTGGCTCGACTGACCACTATTCGAGTTCTACTTTCACTAGCTGCCTCACATGGTCTTCTCGTTCATCAAATGGATGTTAAGACTGCTTTCCTGAATGGAGAGTTGGATGAGGAAATTTATATGGAACAACCAGATGGGTTTGTAATAGATGGTCAGGAAGGGAAAGTGTGCAAGTTGCTGAAGTCTTTGTACGGACTCAAGCAAGCACCCAAACAGTGGCATGAGAAGTTCGAAAGAACTTTAACAGCTGCAGGCTTTGTTGTGAACGAAGCTGACAAATGTGTGTACTATCGCCATGGTGGGGGCGAGGGAGTTATGCTTTGCTTGTATGTTGATGACATACTGATTTTCGGAACAAATCTGAATGTTATTAAGGAGGTCAAGGATTTCCTATCTCGCTGTTTTGAGATGAAGGATTTAGGAGTGGCTGATGTCATTCTGAACATCAAGTTGTTGAGAGATGATGATGGTGGGATTACATTGCTTCAATCTCACTATGTGGAAAAGATCTTGAGTCGCTTTGGCTATAGTGACTGCAAGCCCTCTCCAACACCATATGATGCTAGCGTGCTGCTTCGAAAGAATCGAAGAATTGCTAGAGATCAATTGAAGTATTCTCAGATTATTGGCTCGCTTATGTACTTAGCCAGTGCTACAAGACCTGACATCTCTTTTGCTGTTAGCAAGCTGAGCCGGTTTGTCTCAAAACCGGGAGATGTGCATTGGAAAGCTCTAGAGAGAGTTTTGCATTATTTGAAAGGCACTGTAAATTATGGAATTCACTACACTGGGCATCCAAAGGTGCTTGAAGGGTATAGTGACTCAAACTGGATCTCAGATGCTGATGAGATAAAGGCCACGAGCGGATATGTGTTCACTCATGGAGGTGGCGCTGTTTCTTGGAAGTCTTGCAAGCAGACCATCTTAACGAGGTCAACTATGGAAGCAGAACTCACAGCACTAGATACAGCTACGGTTGAAACAGATTGGCTTCGCCGGCTCTTGAATGACTTGCCGGTTGTTGAGAAACCTGTACCGGGTGTCCTTATGAACTGCGACAATCAAACTATGATCACAAAAGTGAGCAGCTCAAAGGATAACATGAAGTCATCAAGACACGTTCAGAGAAGATTAAAGTCTGTCAGGAAAATGAGAAACTCCGGAGTTATTGCATTGGATTATATCCAAACGTCTAAAAATCTGGCAGATCCTTTCACTAAGGGTCTATCACGTAACGTGATAGATAGTGCATCGAGGGAGATGGGTATGAGACCCACAATATGAGTTGTTCACAGTGGTAACCTATTCTTTGTGATCGGAGATCCCGTGAATTAGATGTGGAAGACAAGCTGTTGGTCAACTGGGAGGAGAGTATCCTTATTTTTTAAATACCACTCCATGAAGATGCAATACTCTCCTAATCTGCATGGCAGGTTGATGTATATCTTAATGTGTTCTAAGTGGCTCTTTGAAGCAGAGATGTTGTCCTGCAGAACATCTTTTGAAGAACACACCTATATGAGTCTGATTGTCAAACGTCGCAATCTATGAGAGTAGGGTTCTCTCTAGTAAACTCATGAAAGGTCATGGAGTATGACGCATAAGCTCCACCCGCGGGGAAGACCCACGGTAGCCACGTATCGGTCAAGGCTTTATGTGAAGCTAGATTCGCAGAAAACTTGCAGTTCAAGGCCCAGTCCACTGTTCAAGTTGCTTACTAGTGTAGCATAGAGCTCTAGGTGGAAGTTCAACTTAACAGTCTCCACTGCAATACCGGTATATAAAACAGTGTTTTGGAACCAAAGGCAAATTTCTGTGTGCCTCTGGGATCTGGTGGGGGATTGCTGGAATTTAGTCTATATTGGGGCAGCCCAATAACTATTTCAGAAATTCCTAATAAATCCTAGAGGCCCACTTAGCCCATTTGTGCAAGGCAAGGGATACTACTAAAGTTTAGTCCCACATTGCTAGTTTAGAGGGAGTTGGACCTCCTTATAAGGGAGGCTCCTTCTCCACTTGTATGAGCATGAGAACAAGAGGGACATCCACGTGCGCTCCTCCTCCGCCGCCCGCCACGCCTCGCCTCGCCTCGTCACGACGCGCCGCGGGTTGCGGGAATGAGCCGAGTCGATGTCTAAATTTTTGCCATGCACTACGGGTATGCGAAAGGTCACTCGGAAGCTGAAACATTTTGTCTGTGCCTGGACACTGAATTCGAACGGCGCGCCTCTTCGGCTGCTGTCTGTTTGTTTCGTCTCCCGCATTCCCTTCAGCTCCCGGCGCAACCTCTCGCCTCCTTCTCTTGCGCCTATAAAAGGGAGGTCGCTCCTCTCAGAGAGACGCACCAGAACTACTTCTTCCTCTCGCCACCGGTTCCTGAGCACTGCGCTGCTGCTACGATCTTCTCCATCCCGGCTTGCGGCGTGCACCGCAGGTCGGGACAGTAGGCCTCCGAAACCGCACTCTTTGAGTCCTGTACGGGAGAAGGGTGATAAGATTTTTGGGGAGCGCTTTGCGCGACTACTGGCTGCTTCATCACGGACGATCCGGTAGCCGACGACTACTTCCCCGACGACGACTTCTTCCCTGACGTCCACGACTTCCTCGACGACATGGCAGGCGAGGACACCGACCCCAAGTCCAGCGCTTCTGCTGCTGCTGTGCCGTACGTGTTCTTCTCCTTTCTGTTAGAAGTCCTGTTACAGTTCTTGGCTCTAGTTTCTTCTCTACGTATGTTAGGCTCTATGTCGTATAAGCAACTTCATCTAGTGACTGTTCTACATGTGTTTACCTCAAGTTCATATATGCGGACGATGTTTACCTTCTCTCTGTTAGATTGCATGAACTGCTGTATATTTGCTATTTTAGTCATGTTTTATCTACTATTTCTGTTAATAAAATCATTCGGTAAATTGCTCATATATCCAACAATCCAAAAACCTTATAATAGGCAATTTACCCCGAGTGGTTTTGCTGCTTCCATGAAACCTCCTATGTTTGAGGGTATCCACTATAAGAGGTGGCGCGTGAGAGCAGTCTTATGGTTTCAGACCATGAGCTGCTATGACGCCACTCTTGGCAAACCTGAAGGAGAGCAAGATGCCCAACAGGCACAAGCTTTTCAGAAAATGGATACCTTGTTTAAGGCTGCTCTCTTGAGTGTTCTTGGTGAGAACATAGTTGATGCTTATGCGTCAATTGACAATGGAAAAGATATGTGGGACGCACTCGAGGCCAAGTTTGGGGTCTCGGATGCCGGCACTGAGCTGTACATCATGGAGCAATTCTATGATTACAGGATGACTGAAGAGCGCTCCGTGGTTGAGCAGGCTCACGAGATACAGTCATTTGCTAGAGAACTTGAGCACTTCAACTGCATGCTACCGGACAAGTTTGTTGCCGGGGGTATCATCACTAAGCTTCCTCCTTCATGGAGGAACTTTGCTACTTTACTGAAACATAAGAGACAGGAGTTTTCCGTTCTGGATCTCATTGGTACTCTTGATGTGGAAGAAAAGGCGAGAGCAAAGGACACACGTGCTCGAGGTATTGAGGGAGGATCTAGTGCCAATCTGGTACAGAAGAAAAACTTCCAGTCCCACAAGTTCAAGAACAAGGGCAAGTTTGATGGTAAAGGAAAGTTTGATGGGAAGAACAAGGCTGTGCAGCACACGAACTTCAAGAAGAAGAATGATAAGAAGAAAGGTGCTTGTCACGTGTGTCGAGATCCTGATCATTGGGCTCCTAGTTGCCCCAATCGCTATGACAAGCGTCATCCTGGGAAAGGCGGCAAGACCGCTAATGTTGTCATCGGGGACATTGACATGAAGGATGCTGGGTATGGTATATTTCCCACTATTCTTTCAGTATGTCATTCTCCTGATTGGTTGATTGACACGGGTGCTAATGTGCATGTATGCAGTGATATTTCCATGTTTTCGTCTTATCAGACCGCAGGGACTTCAACCGTGCTGATGGGCAACGGTTCAAGTGCTTCTGTTCGTGGTGTTGGCACGGTAGATCTGAAGTTTACTTCGGGGAAGATCGTGCGGCTGAAGAACGTGCATTAGGTCCCCTCCGTCAATAAAAATCTTGTTAGCGGATCTCTTCTGTGTAGAGATGGCTATAAGCTTGTCTTCGAGTCAAATAAATTTGTAATATCCAAGTATGGAACCTTTGTTGGTAAAGGCTATGAGTCAGGAGGCCTGTTTCGTTTATCCTTATCAGACGTTTGCAATAAAGTGGTTAATCATATTTGCAACAATAGTGAATCAAATGTGTGGCATTCACGACTTTGTCATGTTAACTTTGGTTGCATGTCGCGACTAGCGAAGTTGAACTTAATCCCTAGTTTCACCACCGTTAAGGGATCTAACTGTCAAGCGTGTGTGCAAGCTAAGCAACCTCGTAAATCTCATGTGACTGCGGAGACGAGAAATCTTGCACCACTAGAACTTATACATTCAGATCTATGTGAAATGAATGGTGTTTTGACAAAAGGTGGAAAGAAATATTTCATGACGTTAATTGATGACTCCACTAGATACTGTTGTGTGTATCTTCTGAAATCTAAGGATGAGGCTTTGAACTTTTTCAAGATCTATAAAGCTGAAGTGGAAAACCAACTTGATCGGAAAATCAAGAGGCTTAGGTCCGACCGTGGTGGAGAGTATTTTTCCAATGAATTTGATGCTTTTTGTGTGGAACATGGTATAATCCATGAGAGGACGCCTCCCTACTCACCTCAGTCAAATGGGGTGGCTGAAAGAAAGAACCGTACTCTAACCGATTTGGTTAACGCCATGTTAGACACATCGGGTCTCTCCAAGGCATGGTGGGGGGAGGCGATATTGACAGCATGTCATGTCCTAAATCGAGTTCCCACAAAGAACAAAGAGATAACTCCATTCGAGGAATGGGAGAAGAAAAGGTTAAAACTCTCTTATCTGCGAACATGGGGTTGTTTGGCGAAAGTCAATGTTCCAATTCCAAAGAAGCGGAAACTTGGACCAAAGACTGTGGATTGTGTTTTCTTGGGATATGCTTTTCATAGCATTGGCTATAGATTCTTGGTTGTAAAATCTGAGGTACCTGACATGCATGTCGGTACGATCATGGAGTCGAATGATGCGACTTTCTTTGAAGATATCTTTCCCATGAAGGATATGGCTACCTCATCTAATCAGGAGATGCCTAGTTCATCGAATCAGGAACCAGTTACAATTACCGAACCTGCCATTTCGATGGAACACTTTGAAAATCCCGTGGAGGAGAACAATGAAGTTCCTATTAGGAGCAAGAGACAGAGGACTGCAAAGTCCTTTGGTGATGATTTTCTTGTGTATCTCATAGATGACACTCCCAGTTCTATTTCAGAGGCTTATGCATCTGAAGATGCTGACTACTGGAAGGAAGCAGTTCGTAGCGAGATGGATTCCATCTTGGCGAATGAAACTTGGGAGATAACTGATCGTCCTTATGGGTGCAAACCTATAGGATGCAAATGGGTATTCAAGAAGAAGCTTAGGCCTGATGGTACTATTGAAAAGTACAAGGCTCGGCTCGTGGCTAAGGGTTATACCCAAAAGGAAGGTGAAGATTTCTTTGATACTTACTCACCTGTGGCTCGACTAACCACTATTCGAGTTCTACTTTCACTAGCTGCCTCACATGGTCTTCTCGTTCATCAAATGGATGTTAAGACTGCTTTGCTGAATGGAAAGTTGGATGAGGAAATTTATATGGAACAACCAGATGGGTTTGTAATAGATGGTCAGGAAGGGAAAGTGTGCAAATTGCTGAAGTCTTTGTATGGACTCAAGCAAGCACCCAAACAGTGGCATGAGAAGTTCGAAAGAACTTTAACAGCTGCAGGCTTTGTTGTGAACGAAGCTGACAAATGTGTGTACTATCGCCATGGTGGGGGCGAGGGAGTTATGCTTTGCTTGTATGTTGATGACATACTGATTTTCGGAACAAATCTGAATGTTATTAAGGAGGTCAAGGATTTCCTATCTCGCTGTTTTGAGATGAAAGATTTAGGAGTGGCTGATGTCATTCTGAACATCAAGTTGTTGAGAGATGATGATGGTGGGATTACATTGCTTCAATCTCACTATGTGGAAAAGATCTTGAGTCGCTTTGGCTATAGTGACTGCAAGCCCTCTCCAACACCATATGATGCTAGCGTGCTGCTTCGAAAGAATCGAAGAATTGCTAGAGATCAATTGAAGTATTCTCAGATTATTGGCTCGCTTATGTACTTAGCCAGTGCTAGAAGACCTGACATCTCTTTTGCTGTTAGCAAGCTGAGCCGGTTTGTCTCAAAACCGGGAGATGTGCATTGGAAAGCTCTAGAGAGAGTTTTGCGTTATTTAAAAGGCACTGTAAACTATGGAATTCACTACACTGGGCACCCAAAGGTGCTTGAAGGGTATAGTGACTCAAACTGGATCTCAGATGCTGATGAGATAAAGGCCACGAGCGGATATGTGTTCACTCATGGACGTGGCGCTGTTTCTTGGAAGTCTTGCAAGCAGACCATCTTAACGAGGTCAACTATGGAAGCAGAACTCACAGCACTAGATACAGCTACGGTCGAAGCAGATTGGCTTCGCCGACTCTTGAATGACTTGCCGGTTGTTGAGAAACCTGTACCGGGTATCCTTATGAACTGTGACAATCAAACTGTGATCACGAAAGTGAACAACTCTAAGGATAACATGAAGTCATCAAGACACGTTCAGAGAAGGTTAAAGTCTGTCAGGAAAATGAGAAACTCCGGAGTTATTGCATTGGATTATATCCAAACGTCTAAAAATCTGGCAGATCCTTTCACTAAGGGTCTATCACGTAATGTGATAGATAATGCATCGAGGGAGATGGGTATGAGACCCACAATATGAGTTGTTCACAGTGGTAACCTATTCTTTGTGATCGGAGATCCCGTGAATTAGATGTGGAAGACAAGCTGTTGGTCAACTGGGAGGAGAGTATCCTTATTTTTAAAATACCACTCCATGAAGATGCAATACTCTCCTAATCTGCATGGCAGGTTGATGTATATCTTAATGTGTTCTAAGTGGCTCTTTGAAGCAGAGATGTTGTCCTGCAGAACATCTTTTGAAGAACACACCTATATGAGTCTGATTGTCAAATGTCGCAATCTATGAGAGTAGGGTTCTCTCTAGTAAACTCATGAAAGGTCATGGAGTATGACGCATAAGCTCCACCCGCGGGGAAGACCCACGGTAGCCACGTATCGGTCAAGGCTTTATGTGAAGCTAGATTCGCAGAAAACTTGCAGTTCAAGGCCCAGTCCACTGTTCAAGTTGCTTACTAGTGTAGCATAGAGCTCTAGGTGGAAGTTCAATTTAACAGTCTCCACTGCAATACCGGTATATAAAACAGTGTTTTGGAACCAAAGGTAAATTTCTGTGTGCCTCTGGGATCTGGTGGGGGATTGCTGGAATTTAGTCTATATTGGGGCAGCCCAATAACTATTTCAGAAATTCCTAATAAATCCTAGAGGCCCACTTAGCCCATTTGTGCAAGGCAAGGGATACTACTAAAGTTTAGTAAATATACAGCAATTCATGCAATCTGACAGAGAGAAGGTAAACATCGTCCGCATATATGAACTTGAGGTAAACACATGTAGAACAGTCACTAGATGAAGTTGCTTATACGACATAGAGACTAACATACGTAGAGCAGAAACTAGAGCCAAGAACACTGTAACAGGACTTCTAACAGAAAGGAGAAGAACACGTACGGCACAGCAGCAGCAGAAGCGCTGGACTTGGGGTCGGTGTCCTCGCCTGCCATGTCGTCGAGGAAGTCGTGGACGTCAGGGAAGAAGTCGTCGTCGGGGAAGTAGTCGTCGGCGACCGGATCGTCCGTGATGAAGCAGCCAGTAGTCGCGCAAAGCGCTCCCCAAAAACCTTATCACCCTTCTCCCGTACAGGACTCAAAGAGTGCGGTTTCGGAGGCCTACTGTCCCGACCTGCGGTGCACGCCGCAAGCCGGGATGGAGAAGATCGTAGCAGCAGCGCAGTGCTCAGGAACCGGTGGCGAGAGGAAGAAGTAGTTCTGGTGCGTCTCTTATAGGCGCAAGAGAAGGAGGCGAGAGGTTGCGCCGGGAGCTGAAGGGAATGCGGGAGACGAAATGAACAGACAACAGCCGAACAGGCGCGCCGTTCGAATTCAGTGTCCAGGCACAGACAAAATGTTTCAGCTTCCGAGTGACCTTTCGCATACCCGTAGTGCGTGGCAAAAATTTAGACATCGGCTCGGCTCATTCCCGCAACCCGCGGCGCGTCGTGACGAGGCGAGGCGTGGCGTGGCGTGGCGTGGCGTGGCGTGGCGTGGCGTGGCGTGGCGAGGCGGGCGGCGGAGGAGGAGCGCGCGTGGATGTCCCTCTTGTTCTCATGCTCATACAAGTGGGGAAGGAGCCTCCCTTATAAGGAGGTCCAACTCCCTCTAAACTAGCAATGTGGGACTAAACTTTAGTAGTATCCCTTGCCTTGCACAAATGGGCTAAGTGGGCCTCTAGGATTTATTAGGAATTTCTGAAATAGTTATTGGGCTGCCCCAATATAGACTAAATTCCAGCAATCCCCCACCAGATCCCAGAGGCACACAGAAATTTGCCTTTGGTTCCAAAACACTGTTTTATATACCGGTATTGCAGTGGAGACTGTTAAGTTGAACTTCCACCTAGAGCTCTATGCTACACTAGTAAGCAACTTGAACAGTGGACTGGGCCTTGAACTGCAAGTTTTCTGCGAATCTAGCTTCACATAAAGCCTTGACCGATACGTGGCTATCGTGGGTCTTCCCCGCGGGTGGAGCTTATGCATCATACTCCATGACCTTTCATGAGTTTACTAGAGAGAACCCTACTCTCATAGATTGCGACGTTTGACAATCAGACTCATATAGGTGTGTTCTTCAAAAGATGTTCTGCAGGACAACATCTCTGCTTCAAAGAGCCACTTAGAACACATTAAGATATACATCAACCTGCCATGCAGATTAGGAGAGTATTGCATCTTCATGGAGTGGTATTTAAAAAATAAGGATACTCTCCTCCCAGTTGACCAACAGCTTGTCTTCCACATCTAATTCACGGGATCTCCGATCACAAAGAATAGGTTACCACTGTGAACAACTCATATTGTGGGTCTCATACCCATCTCCCTCGATGCATTATCTATCACATTACGTGATAGACCCTTAGTGAAAGGATCTGCCAGATTTTTAGACGTTTGGATATAATCCAATGCAATAACTCCGGAGTTTCTCATTTTCCTGACAGACTTTAACCTTCTCTGAACGTGTCTTGATGACTTCATGTTATCCTTTGAGCTGCTCACTTTTGTGATCATAGTTTGATTGTCGCAGTTCATAAGGACACCCGGTACAGGTTTCTCAACAACCGGCAAGTCATTCAAGAGCCGGCGAAGCCAATCTGTTTCAACCGTAGCTGTATCTAGTGCTGTGAGTTCTGCTTCCATAGTTGACCTCGTTAAGATGGTCTGCTTGCAAGACTTCCAAGAAACAGCGCCACCTCCATGAGTGAACACATATCCGCTCGTGGCCTTTATCTCATCAGCATCTGAGATCCAGTTAGAGTCACTATACCCTTCAAGCACCTTTGGATGCCCAGTGTAGTGAATTCCATAATTTACAGTGCCTTTCAAATAATGCAAAACTCTCTCTAGAGCTTTCCAATGCACATCTCCCGGTTTTGAGACAAACCGGCTCAGCTTGCTAACAGCAAAAGAGATGTCAGGTCTTGTAGCACTGGCTAAGTACATAAGCGAGCCAATAATCTGAGAATACTTCAATTGATCTCTAGCAATTCTTCGATTCTTTCGAAGCAGCACGCTAGCATCATATGGTGTTGGAGAGGGCTTGCAGTCACTATAGCCAAAGCGACTCAAGATCTTTTCCACATAGTGAGATTGAAGCAATGTAATCCCACCATCATCATCTCTCAACAACTTGATGTTCAGAATGACATCAGCCACTCCTAAATCCTTCATCTCAAAACAGCGAGATAGGAAATCCTTGACCTCCTTAATAACATTCAGATTTGTTCCGAAAATCAGTATGTCATCAACATACAAGCAAAGCATAACTCCCTCGCCCCCACCATGGCGATAGTACACACATTTGTCAGCTTCGTTCACAACAAAGCCTGCAGCTGTTAAAGTTCTTTCGAACTTCTCATGCCACTGTTTGGGTGCTTGCTTGAGTCCGTACAAAGACTTCAGCAACTTGCACACTTTCCCTTCCTGACCATCTATTACAAACCCATCTGGTTGTTCCATATAAATTTCCTCATCCAACTCTCCATTCAGGAAAGCAGTCTTAACATCCATTTGATGAACGAGAAGACCTTGTGAGGCAGCTAGTGAAAGTAGAACTCGAATAGTGGTCAGTCGAGCCACAGGTGAGTAAGTATCAAAGAAGTCTTCACCTTCCTTTTGGGTATAACCCTTAGCCACGAGCCGAGCCTTGTACTTTTCAATAGTACCATCAGGCCTAAGCTTCTTCTTGAATACCCATTTGCATCCTATAGGTTTGCACCCATAAGGATGATCAGTTATCTCCGAAGTTTCATTCGCCAAGATGTAATCCATCTCGCTACGAACCGCTTCCTTCCAGTAGTCATCATCTTCCGATGCATAGGCCTCCGAAATAGAACTGGGAGTGTCATCTATGAGATACACAAGAAAATCATCACCAAAGGACTTTGCAGTCCTCTGTCTCTTGCTCCTAGTAGGAACTTCATTGTTTTTCTCCACAGGACTTTCAAAGTGTTCCATCGAAATGGCAGGTTCGGTAATTGTAACTGGTTCCCGCATCGATGAACTAGGCATCTCCTGATTAGATGAGGTAGCCATATCCTTCATGGGAAAGATATCTTCAAAGAAAGTCGCATCATTCGACTCCATGATCGTACCGACATGCATGTCAGGTACCTCAGATTTTACAACCAAGAATCTATAGCCAATGCTATGAAAAGCATATCCCAGGAAAACACAATCCAAAGTTTTTGGTCCCAGCTTCCGCTTCTTTACAATTGACACATTGACTTTCGCCAAACAACCCCAGGTTCGTAGATAAGAGAGCTTTAACCTTTTCTTCTCCCATTCCTCGAACGGAGTTATCTCTTTGTTCTTTGTGGGAACTCGATTTAGGACATGACATGCTGTCAATATCGCCTCCCCCCACCATGCCTTGGAGAGACCCGATGTGTCTAACATGGCGTTAACCAAATCAGTTAGAGTACGGTTCTTTCTTTCGGCCACCCCATTTGACTGAGGTGAGTAGGGAGGCGTCCTCTCATGGATTATACCATGTTCTGCACAAAAAGCATCAAATTCATTGGAAAAATACTCTCCACCACGGTCGGACCTAAGCCTCTTGATTTTCCGATCAAGTTGGTTTTCCACTTCAGCTTTATAGATCTTGAAAAAGTTCAGAGCCTCATCCTTAGATTTCAGAAGATACACACAACAGTATCTAGTGGAGTTGTCAATTAACGTCATGAAATATTTCTTTCCACCTTTTGTCAAAACACCATTCATTTCACATAGATCTGAATGTATAAGTTCTAGTGGTGCAAGATTTCTCGTTTCCGCAGTCACGTGAGACTTATGAGGTTGCTTAGCTTGCACACATACTTGACACTTAGATCCCTTGACAGTGGTGAAACTAGGGATTAAGTTCAACTTTGCTAGTCGCGACATGCAACCAAAGTTAACATGACAAAGACGTGAATGCCACACATTTGATTCACTATTGTTGCAAATATGATTAACAACTTTATTGCAAATGTCTGATAAGGATAAACGAAACAGGCCTCCTGACTCATAGCCTTTACCAACAAAGGTTCCATATTTGGATATTACAAAATTATTCGACTCAAAGACAAGCTTATAGCCATCTCTACACAGAAGAGACCCGCTAACAAGATTTTTATTGACGGAGGGGACATAATGCACGTTCTTCAGCCGCACGATCTTCCCCGAAGTAAACTTCAGATCGACCGTGCCAACACCACGAACAGAAGCACTTGAACCGTTGCCCATCAGCACGGTTGAAGTCCCTGCGGTCTGATAAGACGAAAACATGGAAATATCACCGCATACATGCACATTAGCACCCGTGTCAATCAACCAGTCAGGAGAATGACATACTGAAAGAATAGTGGGAAATATACCATACCCAACATCCTTCATGTCAGTGTCTCCAATGACAACATTAGCGGTCTTGCCGCCTTTCCCAGGATGACGCTTGTCATAGCGATTAGGGCAACTAGGAGCCCAATGATCAGGATCTCCACACACATGACAAGCACCTTTCTTCTTGCCATTCTTCTTTTTGAAGTTCGTGTGTTGCACAGCCTTGTTCTTCCCATCAAACTTTGCTTTACCATCAAACTTGCCCTTGTTCTTGAACTTGTGGGGCTGGAAGTTCTGCTTCTATACCACATTGGCACTAGATCCTCCCTCAATACCTCGAGCACGTGTGTCCTTTGCTCTCGCCTTTTCTTCCACATCAAGAGTACCAATGAGATCCGGAACGGAAAACTCCTGTCTCTTATGTTTCAGTAAGGTAGCAAAGTTCCTCCATGAAGGAGGAAGCTTAGTGATGATACCCCCGGCAACAAACTTGTCCGGTAGCATGCAATTGAAGTGCTCAAGTTCTCTAGCAAATGACTGTATCTCATGAGCCTGCTCAACCACGGAGCGCTCTTCAGTCATCCTGTAATCATAGAATTCCTCCATGATGTACAACTCAGTGCCGGCATCCGAGACCCCAAACTTGGCCTCGAGTGCGTCCCACATATCTTTTCCATTTTCAATTGACGCATAAGCATCAACTATGTTCTCTCCAAGAACACTCAAGAGCGCAGCCTTAAACAAGGTATCCATTTTCTGAAAAGCTTGTGCCTGTTGGGCATCTTGCTCTCCTTCAGGTTTGCCAAGAGTGGCGTCATAGCAACTCATGGTTTGAAACCATAAGACTGCTCTCACGCGCCACCTCTTATAGTGGATACCCTCAAACATAGGAGGTCTCATGGAAGCAGCAAAACCACTTGGGGTAAATTGCCTATAATAAGGTTTTTGGATTGTTGGATATATGAGCAATTTACCGAATGATTTTATTAACAGAAATAGTAGATAAAACATGGCTAGAATAGCAAGTATAAAGCAAGTCATGCAATCTGACAGAGAGAAGGTAAACATCGTCTGCATATATGAACTTGAGGTAAACACATCTAGAACAGTCACTAGATGAAGTTGCTTATACGACATAGAACCTAACATACGTAGGACAGAAACTAGAGCCAAGAACTGTAGTAGGACTTCTAACAGAAAGGAGAAGAACACGTACGGCATAGTAGCAGCAGGAGCGCTGGACTTGGGGTCGGTGTCCTCGCCTGCCATGTCGTCGAGGAGGTTGTGGACGTCGGGGAAGAAGTCGTCGGCGACCGGATCGTCCGTGATGAAGCAGCCAGTAGTCGCGCAGAGCGCTCCCCAAAAACCTTATCACCCTTCTCCCGTACAGGACTCAAAGAGTGCGGTTTCGGAGGCCTACTGTCCCGACCTGCGGTGCACGCCGCAAGCCGGGATGGAGAAGATCGTAGCAGCAGCGCACTGCTTAGGAACCGGTGGTGAGAGGAAGTAGTTCTGGTGCCTCTCTCTGAGAGGAGCGACCTCCCTTTTATAGGCGCAAGAGAAGGAGGCGAGAGGTTGTGCCGGGAGCTGAAGGGAATACGGGAGACGAAACGAACAGACAGCAGCCGAAGAGGCGAGCCGTTCGAATTCAGTGTCCAGGCACAGACAAAATGTTTCAGCTCTCGAGTGACCTTTCGCATACCCGTAGTGCGTGGCAAAAATTTAGACATCGGCTCGGCTCATTCCCGCAACCCGTGGCGCGTCGTGACGAGGCGAGGCGAGGCGAGGCGAGGCGTGGCGTGGCGAGGCGGGCGGCGGAGGAGGAGCGCGCGTGGATGTCCCTCTTGTTCTCATGCTCATACAAGTGGGGAAGGAGCCTCCCTTATAAGGAGGTCCAACTCCCTCTAAACTTGCAATGTGGGACTAAACTTTAGTAGTATCCCTTGCCTTGCACAAATGGGCTAAGTGGGCCTCTAGGATTTATTAGGAATTTCTGAAATAGTTATTGGGCTGCCCCAATATAGACTAAATTCCAGCAATCCCCCACCAGATCCCGGAGGCACACAGAAATTTGCCTTTGGTTCCAAAACACTGTTTTATATACCGGTATTGCAGTGGAGACTGTTAAGTTGAACTTCCACCTAGAGCTCTATGCTACACTAGTAAGCAACTTGAACAGTGGACTGGGCCTTGAACTGCAAGTTTTCTGCGAATCTAGCTTCACATAAAGCCTTGACCGATACGTGGCTACCGTGGGTCTTCCCCGCGGGTGGAGCTTATGCGTCATACTCCATGACCTTTCATGAGTTTACTAGAGAGAACCCTACTCTCATAGATTGCGACGTTTGACAATCAGACTCATATAGGTGTGTTCTTCAAAAGATGTTCTGCAGGACAACATCTCTGCTTCAAAGAGCCACTTAGAACACATTAATATATACATCAACCTGCCATGCAGATTAGGAGAGTATTGCATCTTCATGGAGTGGTATTTAAAAAATAAGGATACTCTCCTCCCAGTTGACCAACAGCTTGTCTTCCACATCTAATTCACGGGATCTCCGATCACAAAGAATAGGTTACCACTGTGAACAACTCATATTGTGGGTCTCATACCCATCTCCCTCAATGCATTATCTATCACGTTACGTGATAGACCCTTAGTGAAAGGATCTGCCAGATTTTTAGACGTTTGGATATAATCCAATGCAATAACTCCGGAGTTTCTCATTTTCCTGACAGACTTTAACCTTCTCTGAACGTGTCTTGATGACTTCATGTTATCCTTTGAGCTGCTCACTTTTGTGATCACAGTTTGATTGTCGCAGTTCATAAGGACACCCGGTACAGGTTTCTCAACAACCGGCAAGTCATTCAAGAGCCGGCGAAGCCAATCTGTTTCAACCGTAGCTGTATCTAGTGCTGTGAGTTCTGCTTCCATAGTTGACCTCGTTAAGATGGTCTGCTTGCAAGACTTCCAGGAAACAGCGCCACCTCCATGAGTGAACACATATCCGCTCGTGGCCTTTATCTCATCAGCATCTGAGATCCAGTTTGAGTCACTATACCCTTCAAGCACCTTTGGATGCCCAGTGTAGTGAATTCCATAATTTACAGTGCCTTTCAAATAACGCAGAACTCTCTCTAGAGCTTTCCAATGCACATCTCCCGGTTTTGAGACAAACCGGCTCAGCTTGCTAACAGCAAAAGAGATGTCAGGTCTTGTAGCACTGGCTAAGTACATAAGCGAGCCAATAATCTGAGAATACTTCAATTGATCTCTAGCAATTCTTCGATTCTTTCGAAGCAGCACGCTAGCATCATATGGTGTTGGAGAGGGCTTGCAGTCACTATAGCCAAAGCGACTCAAGATCTTTTCCACATAGTGAGATTGAAGCAATGTAATCCCACCATCATCATCTCTCAACAACTTGATGTTCAAAATGACATCAGCCACTCCTAAATCCTTCATCTCAAAACAGCGAGATAGGAAATCCTTGACCTCCTTAATAACATTCAGATTTGTTCCGAAAATCAGTATGTCATCAACATACAAGCAAAGCATAACTCCCTCGCCCCCACCATGGCGATAGTACACACATTTGTCAGCTTCGTTCACAACAAAGCCTGCAGCTGTTAAAGTTCTTTCGAACTTCTCATGCCACTGTTTGGGTGCTTGCTTGAGTCCGTACAAAGACTTCAGCAACTTGCACACTTTCCCTTCCTGACCATCTATTACAAACCCATCTGGTTGTTCCATATAAATTTCCTCATCCAACTCTCCATTCAGGAAAGCAGTCTTAACATCCATTTGATGAACGAGAAGACCATGTGAGGCAGCTAGTGAAAGTAGAACTCGAATAGTGGTCAGTCGAGCCACAGGTGAGTAAGTATCAAAGAAGTCTTCACCTTCCTTTTGGGTATAACCCTTAGCCACGAGCCGAGCCTTGTACTTTTCAATAGTACCATCAGGCCTAAGCTTCTTCTTGAATACCCATTTGCATCCTATAGGTTTGCACCCATAAGGACGATCAGTTATCTCCCAAGTTTCATTCGCCAAGATGGAATCCATCTCGCTACGAACCGCTTCCTTCCAGTAGTCAGCATCTTCTGATGCATAGGCCTCCGAAATAGAACTGGGAGTGTCATCTATGAGATACACAAGAAAATCATCACCAAAGGACTTTGCAGTCCTCTGTCTCTTGCTCCTAGTAGGAACTTCATTGTTTTTCTCCACAGGACTTTCAAAGTGTTCCATCGAAATGGCAGGTTCGGTAATTGTAACTGGTTCCTGATTCGATGAACTAGGCATCTCCTGATTAGATGAGGTAGCCATATCCTTCATGGGAAAGATATCTTCAAAGAAAGTCGTATCATTCGACTCCATGATCGTACCGACATGCATGTCAGGTACCTCAGATTTTACAACCAAGAATCTATAGCCAATGCTATGAAAAGCATATCCCAGGAAAACACAATCCACAGTTTTTGGTCCCAGCTTCCGCTTCTTTACAATTGGCACATTGACTTTCGCCAAACAACCCCAGGTTTGTAGATAAGAGAGCTTTAACCTTTTCTTCTCCCATTCCTCGAACGGAGTTATCTCTTTGTTCTTTGTGGGAACTCGATTTAGGACATGACATGCTGTCAATATCGCCTCCCCCCACCATGCCTTGGAGAGACCCGATGTGTCTAACATGGCGTTAACCAAATCAGTTAGAGTACGGTTCTTTCTTTCGGCCACCCCATTTGACTGAGGTGAGTAGGGAGGCGTCCTCTCATGGATTATACCATGTTCCGCACAAAAAGCATCAAATTCATTGGAAAAATACTCTCCACCACGGTCGGACCTAAGCCTCTTGATTTTCTGATCAAGTTGGTTTTCCACTTCACTTTATAGATCTTGAAAAAGTTCAGAGCCTCATCCTTAGATTTCAGAAGATACACACAACAGTATCTAGTGGAGTCGTCAATTAACGTCATGAAATATTTCTTTCCACCTTTTGTCAAAACACCATTCATTTCACATAGATCTGAATGTATAAGTTCTAGTGGTGCAAGATTTCTCGTTTCCGCAGTCACGTGAGACTTACGAGGTTGCTTAGCTTGCACACATACTTGACACTTAGATCCCTTAACAGTGGTGAAACTAGGGATTAAGTTCAACTTTGCTAGTCGCGACATGCAACCAAAGTTAACATGACAAAGACGTGAATGCCACACATTTGATTCACTATTGTTGCAAATATGATTAACAACTTTATTGCAAACGTCTGATAAGGATAAACGAAACAGGCCTCCTGACTCATAGCCTTTACCAACAAAGGTTCCATATTTGGATATTACAAATTTATTCGACTCAAAGACAAGCTTATAGCCATCTCTACACAGAAGAGACCCGCTAACAAGATTTTTATTGACGGAGGGGACATAATGCATGTTCTTCAGCCGCACGATCTTCCCCGAAGTAAACTTCAGATCGACCGTGCCAACACCACGAACAGAAGCACTTGAACCGTTGCCCATCAGCACGGTTGAAGTCCCTGCGGTCTGATAAGACGAAAACATGGAAATATCACCGCATACATGCACATTAGCACCCGTGTCAATCAACCAGTCAGGAGAATGACATACTGAAAGAATAGTGGGAAATATACCATACCCAACATCCTTCATGTCAGTGTCTCCAATGACAACATTAGCAGTCTTGCCGCCTTTCCCAGGATGATGCTTGTCATAGCGATTAGGGCAACTAGGAGCCCAATGATCAGGATCTCCACACACATGACAAGCACCTTTCTTCTTGCCATTCTTCTTTTTGAAGTTCGTGTGTTGCACAGCCTTGTTCTTCCCATCAAACTTTGCTTTACCATCAAACTTGCCCTTGTTCTTGAACTTGTGGGGCTGGAAGTTCTGCTTCTGTACCACATTGGCACTAGATCCTCCCTCAATACCTCGAGCATGTGTGTCCTTTGCTCTCGCCTTTTCTTCCACATCAAGAGTACCAATGAGATCTGGAACGGAAAACTCCTGTCTCTTATGTTTCAGTAAGGTAGCAAAGTTCCTCCATGAAGGAGGAAGCTTAGTGATGATACCCCCGGCAACAAACTTGTCAGGTAGCATGCAATTGAAGTGCTCAAGTTCTCTAGCAAATGACTGTATCTCATGAGCCTGCTCAACCACGGAGCGCTCTTCAGCCATCCTGTAATCATAGAATTGCTCCATGATGTACAGCTCAGTGCCGGCATCCGAGACCCCAAACTTGGCCTCGAGTGCGTCCCACATATCTTTTCCATTGTCAATTGACGCATAAGCATCAACTATGTTCTCTCCAAGAACACTCAAGAGCGCAGCCTTAAACAAGGTATCCATTTTCTGAAAAGCTTGTGCCTGTTGGGCATCTTGCTCTCCTTCAGGTTTGCCAAGAGTGGCGTCATAGCAACTCATGGTTTGAAACCATAAGACTGCTCTCACGCGCCACCTCTTATAGTGGATACCCTCAAACATTGGAGGTCTCATGGAAGCAGCAAAACCACTTGGGGTAAATTGCCTATAATAAGGTTTTTGGATTGTTGGATATATGAGCAATTTACCGAATGATTTTATTAACAGAAATAGTAGATAAAACATGGCTAGAATAGCAAGTATAAAGCAAGTCATGCAATCTGACAGAGAGAAGGTAAACATCGTCTGCATATATGAACTTGAGGTAAACACATCTAGAACAGTCACTAGATGAAGTTGCTTATACGACATAGAACCTAACATACGTAGGACAGAAACTAGAGCCAAGAACTGTAGTAGGACTTCTAACAGAAAGGAGAAGAACACGTACGGCACAGCAGCAGCAGGAGCGCTGGACTTGGGGTCGGTGTCCTCGCCTGCCATGTCGTCGAGGAAGTCGTGGACGTCAGGGAAGAAGTCGTCGTCGGGGAAGTAGTCGTCGGCGACCGGATCGTCCGTGATGAAGCAGCCAGTAGTCGCGCAAAGCGCTCCCCAAAAACCTTATCACCCTTCTCCCGTACAGGACTCAAAGAGTGCGGTTTCGGAGGCCTACTGCCCCGACCTGCGGTGCATGCCGCAAGCCGGGATGGAGAAGACCGTAGTAGCAGCGCAGTGCTCAGGAACCGGTGGCGAGAGGAAGAAGTAGTTCTGGTGCGTCTCTCTGAGAGGAGCGACCTCCCTTTTATAGGCGCAAGAGAAGGAGGCGAGAGGTTGCGCCGAGAGCTGAAGGGAATGCGGGAGACGAAACGAACAGACATCAGCCAGAGAGGCGCGCCGTTCGAATTTAGTGTCCAGGCACAGACAAAATGTTTCAGCTTCCGAGTGACCTTTCGCATACCCGTAGTGCGTGGCAAAAATTTAGACATCGGCTCGGCTCATTCCTGTAACCCGCGGCGCGTCGTGACGAGGCGAGGCGTGGCGTGGCGTGGCGTGGCGAGGCGGGCGGCGGAGGAGGAGCGCGCGTGGATGTCCCTCTTGTTCTCATGCTCATACAAGTGGGGAAGGAGCCTCCCTTATAAGGAGGTCCAACTCCCTCTAAACTAGCAATGTGGGACTAAACTTTAGTAGTATCCCTTGCCTTGCACAAATGGGCTAAGTGGGCCTCTAGGATTTATTAGGAATTTCTGAAATAGTTATTGGGCTGCCCCAATATAGACTAAATTCCAGCAATCCCCCACCAGATCCCAGAGGCACACCGAAATTTGCCTTTGGTTCCAAAACACTGTTTTATATACCAGTATTGTAGTGGAGACTGTTAAGTTGAACTTCCACCTAGAGCTCTATGCTACACTAGTAAGCAACTTGAACAGTGGACTGGGCCTTGAACTGCAAGTTTTCTGCGAATCTAGCTTCACATAAAGCCTTGACCGATACGTGGCTACCGTGGGTCTTCCCCGTGGGTGGAGCTTATGCGTCATACTCCATGACCTTTCATGAGTTTACTAGAGAGAACCCTACTCTCATAGATTGCGACGTTTGACAATCAGACTCATATAGGTGTGTTCTTCAAAAGATGTTCTGCAGGACAACATCTCTGCTTCAAAGAGCCACTTAGAACACATTAAGATATACATCAACCTGCCATGCAGATTAGGAGAGTATTGCATCTTCATGGAGTGGTATTTAAAAAATAAGGATACTCTCCTCCCAGTTGACCAACAGCTTGTCTTCCACATCTAATTCACGGGATCTCCGATCACAAAGAATAGGTTACCACTGTGAACAACTCATATTGTGGGTCTCATACCCATCTCCCTCGATGCATTATCTATCACATTACGTGATAGACCCTTAGTGAAAGGATCTGCCAGATTTTTAGACGTTTGGATATAATCCAATGCAATAACTCCGGAGTTTCTCATTTTCCTGACAGACTTTAACCTTCTCTGAACGTGTCTTGATGACTTCATGTTATCCTTTGAGCTGCTCACTTTTGTGATCACAGTTTGATTGTCGCAGTTCATAAGGACACCCGGTACAGGTTTCTCAACAACCGGCAAGTCATTCAACAGCCGGCGAAGCCAATCTGTTTCAACCGTAGCTGTATCTAGTGTTGTGAGTTCTGCTTCCATAGTTGACCTCGTTAAGATGGTCTGCTTGCAAGACTTCCAAGAAACAGCGCCACCTCCATGAGTGAACACATATCCGCTCGTGGCCTTTATCTCATCAGCATCTGAGATCCAGTTTGAGTCACTATACCCTTCAAGCACCTTTGGATGCCCAGTGTAGTGAATTCCATAATTTACAGTGCCTTTCAAATAACGCAAAACTCTCTCTAGAGCTTTCCAATGCACATCTCCCGGTTTTGAGACAAACCGGCTCAGCTTGCTAACAGCAAAAGAGATGTCAGGTCTTGTAGCACTGGCTAAGTACATAAGCGAGCCAATAATCTGAGAATACTTCAATTGATCTCTAGCAATTCTTCGATTCTTTCGAAGCAGCACGCTAGCATCATATGGTGTTGGAGAGGGCTTGCAGTCACTATAGCCAAAGCGACTCAAGATCTTTTCCACATAGTGAGATTGAAGCAATGTAATCCCACCATCATCATCTCTCAACAACTTGATGTTCAGAATGACATCAGCCACTCCTAAATCCTTCATCTCAAAACAGCGAGATAGGAAATCCTTGACCTCCTTAATAACATTCAGATTTGTTCCAAAAATCAGAATGTCATCAACATACAAGCAAAGCATAACTCCCTCGCCCCCACCATGGCGATAGTACACACATTTGTCAGCTTCGTTCACAACAAAGCCTGCAGCTGTTAAAGTTCTTTCGAACTTCTCATGCCACTGTTTGGGTGCTTGCTTGAGTCCGTACAAAGACTTCAGCAACTTGCACACTTTCCCTTCCTGACCATCTATTACAAACCCATCTGGTTGTTCCATATAAATTTCCTCATCCAACTCTCCATTCAGGAAAGCAGTCTTAACATCCATTTGATGAACGAGAAGACCATGTGAGGCAGCTAGTGAAAGTAGAACTCGAATAGTGGTCAGTCGAGCCACAGGTGAGTAAGTATCAAAGAAGTCTTCACCGTCCTTTTGGGTATAACCCTTAGCCACGAGCCGAGCCTTGTACTTTTCAATAGTACCATCAGGCCTAAGCTTCTTCTTGAATACCCATTTGCATCCTATAGGTTTGCACCCATAAGGACGATCAGTTATCTCCCAAGTTTCATTCGCCAAGATGGAATCCATCTCGCTACGAACCGCTTCCTTCCAGTAGTCAGCATCTTCCGATGCATAGGCCTCCGAAATAGAACTGGGAGTGTCATCTATGAGATACACAAGAAAATCATCACCAAAGGACTTTGCAGTCCTCTGTCTCTTGCTCCTAGTAGGAACTTCATTGTTTTTCTCCACAGGACTTTCAAAGTGTTCCATCGAAATGGCAGGTTCGGTAATTGTAACTGGTTCCTGATTCGATGAACTAGGCATCTCCTGATTAGATGAGGTAGCCATATCCTTCATGGGAAAGATATCTTCAAAGAAAGTCGCATCATTCGACTCCATGATCGTACCGACATGCATGTCAGGTACCTCAGATTTTACAACCAAGAATCTATAGCCAATGCTATGAAAATCATATCCCAGGAAAACACAATCCACAGTTTTTGGTCCCAGCTTCCGCTTCTTTACAATTGGCACATTGACTTTCGCCAAACAACCCCAGGTTCGTAGATAAGAGAGCTTTAACCTTTTCTTCTCCCATTCCTCGAACGGAGTTATCTCTTTGTTCTTTGTGGGAACTCGATTTAGGACATGACATGCTGCCAATATTGCCTCCCCCCACCATGCCTTGGAGAGACCCGATGTGTCTAACATGGCGTTAACCAAATCAGTTAGAGTACGGTTCTTTCTTTCGGCCACCCCATTTGACTAGGTGAGTAGGGAGGCGTCTTCTCATGGATTATACCATGTTCCGCACAAAAAGCATCAAATTCATTGGAAAAATACTCTCCACCACGGTCGGACCTAAGCCTCTTGATTTTCCGATCAAGTTGGTTTTCCACTTCAGCTTTATAGATCTTGAAAAAGTTCAGAGCCTCATCCTTAGATTTCAGAAGATACACACAACAGTATCTAGTGGAGTCGTCAATTAACGTCATGAAATATTTCTTTCCACCTTTTGTCAAAACACCATTCATTTCACATAGATCTGAATGTATAAGTTCTAGTGGTGCAAGATTTCTCGTTTCCGCAGACACGTGAGACTTACGAGGTTGCTTAGCTTGCACACATACTTGACACTTAGATCCCTTGACAGTGGTGAAACTAGGGATTAAGTTCAACTTTGCTAGTCGCGACATGCAACCAAAGTTAACATGACAAAGACGTGAATGCCACACATTTGATTCACTATTGTTGAAAATATGATTAACAACTTTATTGCAAACGTCTGATAAGGATAAACGAAATAGGCCTCCTGACTCATAGCCTTTACCAACAAAGGTTCCATATTTGGATATTACAAATTTATTCGACTCAAAGACAAGCTTATAGCCATCTCTACACAGAAGATACCCGCTAACAAGATTTTTATTGACGGAGGGGACATAATGCATGTTCTTCAGCCGCACGATCTTCCCCGAAGTAAACTTCAGATCGACCGTGCCAACACCACGAACAGAAGCACTTGAACCGTTGCCCATCAGCACGGTTGAAGTCCCTGCGGTCTGATAAGACGAAAATATGGAAATATCACCGCATACATGCACATTAGCACCCGTGTCAATCAACCAGTCAGGAGAATGACATACTGAAAGAATAGTGGGAAATATACCATACCCAACATCCTTCATGTCAGTGTCTCCAATGACAACATTAGCGGTCTTGCCGCCTTTCCCAGGATGACGCTTGTCATAGCGATTAGGGCAACTAGGAGCCCAATGATCAGGATCTCCACACACATGACAAGCACCTTTCTTCTTGCCATTCTTCTTTTTGAAGTTCGTGTGTTGCACAGCCTTGTTCTTCCCATCAAACTTTGCTTTACCATCAAACTTGCCCTTGTTCTTGAACTTGTGGGGATGGAAGTTCTGCTTCTGTACCACATTGGCACTAGATCCTCCGTCAATACCTCGAGCACGTGTGTCCTTTGCTCTTGCCTTTTCTTCCACATCAAGAGTACCAATGAGATCCGGAATGGAAAACTCCTGTCTCTTATGTTTCAGTAAGGTAGCAAAGTTCCTCCATGAAGGAGGAAGCTTAGTGATGATACCCCCGGCAACAAACTTGTCCGGTAGCATGCAATTGAAGTTCTCTAGCAAATGACTGTATCTCATGAGCCTGCTCAACCACGGAGCGCTTCAGTCATCCTGTAATCATAGAATTGCTCCATGATGTACAGCTCAGTGCCGGCATCCGAGACCCCAAACTTGGCCTCGAGTGCGTCCCACATATCTTTTCCATTGTCAATTGACGCATAAGCATCAACTATGTTCTCTCCAAGAACACTCAAGAGCGCAGCCTTAAACAAGGTATCCATTTTCTGAAAAGCTTGTGCATGTTGGGCATCTTGCTCTCCTTCAGGTTTGCCAAGAGTGGCGTCATAGCAACTCATGGTTTGAAACCATAAGACTGCTCTCACGCGCCACCTCTTATAGTGGATACCCTCAAACATAGGAGGTCTCATGGAAGCAGCAAAACCACTTGGGGTAAATTGCCTATAATAAGGTTTTTGGATTGTTGGATATATGAGCAATTTACCGAATGATTTTATTAACAGAAATAGTAGATAAAACATGGCTAGAATAGCAAGTATAAAGCAAGTCATGCAATCTGACAGAGAGAAGGTAAACATCGTCTGCATATATGAACTTGAGGTAAACACATCTAGAACAGTCACTAGATGTAGTTGCTTATACGACATAGAACCTAACATACGTAGGACAGAAACTAGAGCCAAGAACTGTAGTAGGACTTCTAACAGAAAGGAGAAGAACACGTACGGCACAGCAGCAGCAGGAGCGCTGGACTTGGGGTCGGTGTCCTCGCCTGCCATGTCGTCGAGGAGGTTGTCAACGTCGGGGAAGAAGTCGTCGTCGGGGAAGTAGTCGTCGGCGACCGGATCGTCCGTGATGAAGCAGCCAGTAGTCGCGCAGAGCGCTCCCCAAAAACCTTATCACCCTTCTCCCGTACAGGACTCAAAGAGTGCGATTTCGGAGGCCTACTGTCCCGACCTGCGGTGCACGCCGCAAGCCGGGATGGAGAAGATCGTAGCAGCAGCGCAGTGCTCAGGAACTGGTGGCGAGAGGAAGAAGTAGTTCTGGTGCGTCTCTCTGAGAGGAGCGACCTCCCTTTTATAGGCGCAAGAGAAGGAGGCGAGAGGTTGCGCCGGGAGCTGAAGGGAATACGGGAGACGAAACGAACAGACAGCAGCCGAAGAGGCGAGCCGTTCGAATTCAGTGTCCAGGCACAGACAAAATGTTTCAGCTTCCGAGTGACCTTTCGCATACCCGTAGTGCGTGGCAAAAATTTAGACATCGGCTCGGCTCATTCCCGCAACCCGCGGCGCGTCGTGACGAGGCGAGGCGAGGCATGGCGTGGGCGAGGCGGGCGGCGGAGGAGGAGCGCGCGTGGATGTCCCTCTTGTTCTCATGCTCAGACAAGTGGGGAAGGAGCCTCCCTTATAAGGAGGTCCAACTCCCTCTAAACTAGCAATGTGGGACTAAACTTTAGTAGTATCCCTTGCCTTGCACAAATGGGCTAAGTGGGCCTCTAGGATTTATTAGGAATTTCTGAAATAGTTATTGGGCTGCCCCAATATAGACTAAATTCCAGCAATCCCCCACCAGATCCCAGAGGCACACAGAAATTTACCTTTGGTTCCAAAACACTGTTTTATATACCGGTATTGCAGTGGAGACTGTTAAGTTGAACTTCCACCTAGAGCTCTATGCTACACTAGTAAGCAACTTGAACAGTGGACTGGGCCTTGAACTGCAAGTTTTCTGTGAATCTAGCTTCACATAAAGCCTTGACCGATACGTGGCTACCGTGGGTCTTCCCCGCGGGTGGAGCTTATGCGTCATACTCCATGACCTTTCATGAGTTTACTAGAGAGAACCCTACTCTCATAGATTGCGACGTTTGACAATCAGACTCATATAGGTGTGTTCTTCAAAAGATGTTCTGCAGGACAACATCTCTGCTTCAAAGAGCCAGTTAGAACACATTAAGATATACATCAACCTGCCATGCAGATTAGGAGAGTATTGCATCTTCATGGAGTGGTATTTTAAAAATAAGGATACTCTCCTCCCAGTTGACCAATAGCTTGTCTTCCACATCTAATTCACGGGATCTCCGATCACAAAGAATAGGTTACCACTGTGAACAACTCATATTGTGGGTCTCATACCCATCTCCCTCGATGCATTATCTATCACATTACGTGATAGACCCTTAGTGAAAGGATCTGCCAGATTTTTAGACGTTTGGATATAATCCAATGCAATAACTCCGGAGTTTCTCATTTTCCTGACAAACTTTAACCTTCTCTAAACGTGTCTTGATGACTTCATGTTATCCTTAGAGCTGTTCACTTTCGTGATCACAGTTTGATTGTCATAGTTCATAAGGATACCCGGTACAGGTTTCTCAACAACCGGCAAGTCATTCAAGAGTCGGCGAAGCCAATCTGCTTCGACCGTAGCTGTATCTAGTGCTGTGAGTTCTGCTTCCATAGTTGACCTCGTTAAGATGGTCTGCTTGCAAGACTTCCAAGAAACAGCACCACCTCCATGAGTGAACACATATCCGCTCGTGGCCTTTATCTCATCAGCATCTGAGATCCAGTTTGAGTCACTATACCCTTCAAGCACCTTTGGGTGCCCAGTGTAGTGAATTCCATAGTTTACAGTGCCTTTTAAATAATGCAAAACTCTCTCTAGAGCTTTCCAATGCACATCTCCCGGTTTTGAGACAAACCGGCTCAGCTTGCTAACAGCAAAAGAGATGTCAGGTCTTGTAGCACTGGCTAAGTACATAAGCGAGCCAATAATATGAGAATACTTCAATTGATCTCTAGCAATTCTTCGATTCTTTCGAAGCAGCACGCTAGCATCATATGGTGTTGGAGAGGGCTTGCAGTCACTATAGCCAAAGCGACTCAAGATCTTTTCCACATAGTGAGATTGAAGCAATGTAATCCCACCATCATCATCTCTCAACAACTTGATGTTCAGAATGACATCAGCCACTCCTAAATCTTTCATCTCAAAACAGCGAGATAGGAAATCCTTGACCTCCTTAATAACATTCAGATTTGTTCCAAAAATTAGTATGTCATCAACATACACGCAAAGCATAACTCCCTCGCCCCCACCATGGCGATAGTACACACATTTGTCAGCTTCGTTCACAACAAAGCCTGCAGCTGTTAAAGTTCTTTCGAACTTCTCATGCCACTGTTTGGGTGCTTGCTTGAGTCCGTACAAAGACTTCAGCAATTTGCACACTTTCCCTTCCTGACCATCTATTACAAACCCATCTGGTTGTTCCATATAAATTTCCTCATCCAACTCTCCATTCAGGAAAGCAGTCTTAACATCCATTTGATGAACGAGAAGACCATGTGAGGCAGCTAGTGAAAGTAGAACTCGAATAGTGGTCAGTCGAGCCACAGGTGAGTAAGTATCAAAGAAATCTTCACCTTCCTTTTGGGTATAACCCGTAGCCACGAGCCGAGCCGAGCCTTGTACTTTTCAATAGTACCATCAAGCCTAAGCTTCTCCTTGAATACCCATTTGCATCCTATAGGTTTGCACCCATAAGGACGATCAGTTATCTCCCAAGTTTCATTCGCCAAGATGGAATACATCTCGCTACGAACTGCTTCCTTCCAGTAGTCAGCATCTTCAGATGCATAAGCCTCTGAAATAGAACTGGGAGTGTCATCTATGAGATACACAAGAAAATCATCACCAAAGGACTTTGCAGTCCTCTGTCTCTTGCTCCTAATAGGAACTTCATTGTTCTCCTCCACGGGATTTTCAAAGTGTTCCATCGAAATGGCAGGTTCGGTAATTGTAACTGGTTCCTGATTCGATGAACTAGGCATCTCCTGATTAGATGAGGTAGCCATATCCTTCATGGGAAATATATCTTCAAAGAAAGTCGCATCATTCGACTCCATGATCGTACCGACATGCATGTCAGGTACCTCAGATTTTACAACCAAGAATCTATAGCCAATGCTATGAAAAGCATATCCCAAGAAAACACAATCCACAGTCTTTGGTCCAAGTTTCCGCTTCTTTGGAATTGGAACATTGACTTTCGCCAAACAACCCCATGTTCGCAGATAAGAGATTTTTAACCTTTTCTTCTCCCATTCCTCGAATGGAGTTATCTGTTTGTTCTTTGTGGGAACTCGATTTAGGACATGACATGCTGTCAATATCGCCTCCCCCCACCATGCCTTGGAGAGACCCGATGTGTCTAACATTGCGTTAACCAAATCAGTTAGAGTACGGTTCTTTCTTTCAGCCACCCCATTTGACTGAGGTGAGTAGGGAGGCGTCCTCTCATGGATTATACCATGTTCCACACAAAAAGCATCAAATTCATTGGAAAAATACTCTCCACCACGGTCGGACCTAAGCCTCTTGATTTTCCGATCAAGTTGGTTTATACTTTATACTTTATTTTCTGAAAACCTTATTATAGGCAATTTACCCCAAGTGGTTTTGTTGCTTCCATGAGACCTCCTATGTTTGAGGGTATCCACTATAAGAGGTGGCGCATGAGAGCATTCTTATGGTTTCAAACCATGAGTTGCTATGACGCCACTCTTGGCAAACCTGAAGGAGAGCAAGATGCCCAACAGGCACAAGCTTTTCAGAAAATGGATACCTTGTTTAAGGCTGCGCTCTTGAGTGTTCTTGGAGAGAACATAGTTGATGCTTATGCGTCAATTGACAATGGAAAAGATATGTGGGACGCACTCGAGGCCAAGTTTGGGGTCTCGGATGCCGGCACTGAGCTGTACATCATGGAGCAATTCTATGATTACAGGATGACTGAAGAGCGCTCCGTGGTTGAGCAGGCTCATGAGATACAGTCATTTGCTAGAGAACTTGAGCACTTCAATTGCATGCTACCGGACAAGTTTGTTGCCGGGGGTATCATCACTAAGCTTCCTCCTTCATGGAGGAACTTTGCTACCTTACTGAAACATAAGAGACAGGAGTTTTCCGTTCCGGATCTCATTGGTACTCTTGATGTGGAAGAAAAGGCGAGAGCAAAGGACACACGTGCTCGAGGTATTGAGGGAGGATCTAGTGCCAATGTGGTACAGAAGCAGAACTTCCAGCCCCACAAGTTCAAGGACAAGGGCAAGTTTGATGGTAAAGCAAAGTTTGATGGGAAGAACAAGGCTGTGCAACACACGAACTTCAAAAAGAAGAATGGCAAGAAGAAAGGTGCTTGTCATGTGTGTGGAGATCCTGATCATTGGGCTCCTAGTTGCCCTAATCTCTATGACAAGCGTCATCCTGGGAAAGGCGGCAAGACCGCTAATGTTGTCATTGGAGACACTGACATGAAGGATGTTGGGTATGGTATATTTCCCACTATTCTTTCAGTATGTCATTCTCCTGACTGGTTGATTGACACGGGTGCTAATGTGCATGTATGCGGTGATATTTCCATGTTTTCGTCTTATCAGACCGCAGGGACTTCAACCGTGCTGATGGCAACGGTTCAAGTGCTTCTGTTCGTGGTGTTGGCACGGTCGATCTGAAGTTTACTTCGGGGAAGATCGTGCGGCTGAAGAACGTGCATTATGTCCCCTCCGTCAATAAAAATCTTGTTAGCGGGTCTCTTCTGTGTAGAGATGGCTATAAGCTTGTCTTTGAGTCGAATAAATTTGTAATATCCAAATATGGAACCTTTGTTGGTAAAGGCTATGAGTCAGGAGGCCTGTTTCGTTTATCCTTATCAGACGTTTGCAATAAAGTTGTTAATCATATTTGCAACAATAGTGAATCAAATGTGTGGCATTCACGTCTTTGTCATGTTAACTTTGGTTGCATGTCGCGACTAGCAAAGTTGAACTTAATCCCTAGTTTCACCACTGTCAAGGGATCTAAGTGTCAAGTATGTGTGCAAGCTAAGCAACCTCGTAAGTCTCACGTGACTGCGGAAACGAGAAATCTTGCACCACTAGAACTTATACATTCAGATCTATGTGAAATGAATGGTGTTTTGACAAAAGGTGGAAAGAAATATTTCATGACGTTAATTGACGACTCCACTAGATACTGTTGTGTGTATCTTCTGAAATCTAAGGATGAGGCTCTGAACTTTTTCAAGATCTATAAAGCTGAAATGGAAAACCAACTTGATCGGAAAATCAAGAGGCTTAGGTCCGACCGTGGTGGAGAGTATTTTTCCAATGAATTTGATGCTTTTTGTGCGGAACATGGTATAATCCATGAGAGGACGCCTCCCTACTCACCTCAGTCAAATGGGGTGGCCGAAAGAAAGAACCGTACTCTAACTGATTTGGTTAATGCCATGTTAGACACATCGGGTCTCTCCAAGGCATGGTGGGGGGAGGCGATATTGACAGCATGTCATGTCCTAAATCGAGTTCCCACAAAGAACAAAGAGATAACTCCGTTCGAGGAATGGGAGAAGAAAAGGTTAAAGCTCTCTTATCTACGAACCTGGGGTTGTTTGGCGAAAGTCAATGTGCCAATTGTAAAGAAGCGGAAGCTGGGACCAAAAACTGTGGATTGTGTTTTCCTGGGATATGCTTTTCATAGCATTGGCTATAGATTCTTGGTTGTAAAATCTGAGGTACCTGACATGCATGTCGGTACGATCATGGAGTCGAATGATGCGACTTTCTTTGAAGATATCTTTCCCATGAAGGATATGGCTACCTCATCTAATCAGGAGATGCCTAGTTCATCGAATCAGGAACCAGTTACAATTACCGAACCTGCCATTTCGATGGAACACTTTGAAAGTCCTGTGGAGAAAAACAATGAAGTTCCTACTAGGAGCAAGAGACAGAGGACTGGAAAGTCCTTTGGTGATGATTTTCTTGTGTATCTCATAGATGACACTCCCAGTTCTATTTCGGAGGCCTATGCATCGGAAGATGCTGACTACTGGAAGGAAGCGGTTCGTAGCGAGATGGATTCCATCTTGGCGAATGAAACTTGGGAGATAACTGATCATCCTTATGGGTGCAAACCTATAGGATGCAAATGGGTATTCAAGAAGAAGCTTAGGCCTGATGGTACTATTGAAAAGTACAAGGCTCGGCTCATGGCTAAGGGTTATACCCAAAAGGACGGTGAAGACTTCTTTGATACTTACTCACCTGTGGCTCGACTGACCACTATTCGAGTTCTACTTTCACTAGCTGCCTCACATGGTCTTCTCGTTCATCAAATGGATGTTAAGACTGCTTTCCTGAATGGAGAGTTGGATGAGGAAATTTATATGGAACAACCAGATGGGTTTGTAATAGATGGTCAGGAAGGGAAAGTGTGCAAGTTGCTGAAGTCTTTGTACGGACTCAAGCAAGCACCCAAACAGTGGCATGAGAAGTTCAAAAGAACTTTAACAGCTGCAGGCTTTGTTGTGAACGAAGCAGACAAATGTGTGTACTATCGCCATGGTGGGGGCGAGGGATTTATGCTTTGCTTGTATGTTGATGACATACTGATTTTCGGAACAAATCTGAATGTTATTAAGGAGGTCAAGGATTTCCTATCTCGCTGTTTTGAGATGAAGGATTTAGGAGTGGCTGATGTCATTCTGAACATCAAGTTGTTGAGAGATGATGATGGTGGGATTACATTGCTTCAATCTCACTATGTGGAAAAGATCTTGAGTCGCTTTGGCTATAGTGACTGCAAGCCCTCTCCAACACCATATGATGCTAGTGTGCTGCTTCGAAAGAATCGAAGAATTGCTAGAGATCAATTGAAGTATTCTCAGATTATTGGATCGCTTATGTACTTAGCCAGTGCTACAAGACCTGACATCTCTTTTGCTGTTAGCAAGCTGAGCCGGTTTGTCTCAAAACCGGGAGATGTGCATTGGAAAGCTCTAGAGAGAGTTTTGCGTTATTTGGAAGGCACTGTAAATTATGGAATTCACTACACTGGGCATCCAAAGGTGCTTGAAGGGTATAGTGACTCAAACTGGATCCCAGATGCTGATGAGATAAAGGCCACGAGCGGATATGTGTTCACTCATGGAGGTGGCGCTGTTTCTTGGAAGTCTTACAAGCAGACCATCTTAACGAGGTCAACTATGGAAGCAGAACTCACAGCACTAGATACAGCTACGGTTGAAACAGATTGGCTTCGCCGGCTCTTGAATGACTTGCCGGTTGTTGAGAAACCTGTACCGGGTGTCCTTATGAACTGCGACAATCAAACTGTGATCACAAAAGTGAGCAGCTCAAAGGATAACATGAAGTCATCAAGACACGTTCAGAGAAGGTTAAAGTCTGTCAGGAAAATGAGAAACTCCGGAGTTATTGCATTGGATTATATCCAAACGTCTAAAAATCTGTCAGATCCTTTCACTAAGGGTCTATCACGTAATGTGATAGATAATGCATCGAGGGAGATGGGTATGAGACCCACAATATGAGTTGTTCACAGTGGTAACCTATTCTTTGTGATCGGAGATCCCGTGAATTAGATGTGGAAGACAAGCTGTTGGTCAACTAGGAGGAGAGTATCCTTATTTTTTAAATACCACTCCATGAAGATGCAATACTCTCCTAATCTGCATGGCAGGTTGATGTATATCTTAATGTGTTCTAATTGGCTCTTTGAAGCAGAGATGTTGTCCTGCAGAACATCTTTTGAAGAACACACCTATATGAGTCTGATTGTCAAACGTCGCAATCTATGAGAGTAGGGCTCTCTCAAGTAAACTCATGAAAGGTCATGGAGTATGACGCATAAGCTCCACCCGCGGGGAAGACCCACGGTAGCCACGTATCGGTCAAGGCTTTATGTGAAGCTAGATTCGCAGAAAACTTGCAGTTCAAGGCCCAGTCCACTGTTCAAGTTGCTTACTAGTGTAGCATAGAGCTCTAGGTGGAAGTTCAACTTAACAGTCTCCACTGCAATACCGGTATATAAAACAGTGTTTTGGAACCAAAGGCAAATTTCTGTGTGCCTCTGGGATCTGGTGGGGGATTGCTGGAATTTAGTCTATATTGGGGCAGCCCAATAACTATTTCCGAAATTCCTAATAAATCCTAGAGGCCCACTTAGCCCATTTGTGCAAGGCAAGGGATACTACTAAAGTTTAGTCCCACATTGCTAGTTTAGAGGGAGTTGGACCTCCTTATAAGGAAGGCTCCTTCCCCACTTGTATGAGCATGAGAACAAGAGGGACATCCACGCGCGCTCCTCCTCCGCCGCCCGCCTCGCCACGCCACGCCACGCCACGCCTCGCCTCGCCTCGTCATGACGCGCCGCAGGTTGAGGGAATGAGCCGAGCCGATGTCTAAATTTTTGCCACGCACTACGGGTATGCGAAAGGTCACTCGGAAGCTGAAACATTTTGTCTGTGCCTGGACAGTGAATTCGAACGGCGTGCCTCTTCGGCTGCTGTCTGTTCATTTCGTCTCCCGCATTCCCTTCAGCTCCCGGCGCAACCTCTCGCCTCCTTCTCTTGCGCCTATAAAAGGGAGGTCGCTCCTCTCAGAGAGACGCACCAGAACTACTTCTTCCTCTCGCCACCGGTTCCTGAGCACTGCGCTGCTGCTACGATCTTCTCCATCCCGGCTTGCGGCGTGCACCGCAGGTCGGGACAGTAGGCCTCCGAAACTGCACTCTTTGAGTCCTGTACGGGAGAAGGGTGATAAGGTTTTTGGGGAGCGCTTTGCGCGACTACTGGCTGCTTCATCACGGACGATCCGGTCGCCGACGACTACTTCCCCGACGACGACTTCTTCCCTGACGTCCACGACTTCCTCGACGACATGGCAGGCGAGGACACCGACCCCAAGTCCAGCGCTTCTGCTGCTGCTGTGCCATACGTGTTCTTCTCCTTTCTGTTAGAAGTCCTGTTACAGTTCTTGGCTCTAGTTTCTGCTCTACGTATGTTAGGCTCTATGTCGTATAAGCAACTTCATCTAGTGACTGTTCTACATGTGTTTACCTCAAGTTCATATATGCGGACGATGTTTACCTTCTCTCTGTCAGATTGCATGAATTGCTGTATATTTGCTATTTTAGTCATGTTTTATCTACTATTTCTGTTAATAAAATCATTCGGTAAATTGCTCATATTTCCAACAATCCAAAAACCTTATAATAGGCAATTTACCCCGAGTGGTTTTGCTGCTTCCATGAAACCTCCTATGTTTGAGGGTATCCACTATAAGAGGTGGCGCGTGAGAGCAGTCTTATGGTTTCAGACCATGAGCTGCTATGACGCCACCCTTGGCAAACCTGAAGGGGAGCAAGATGCCCAACAGGCACAAGCTTTTCAGAAAATGGATACCTTGTTTAAGGCTGCTCTCTTGAGTGTTCTTGGTGAGAACATAGTTGATGCTTATGCGTCAATTGACAATGGAAAAGATATGTGGGACGCACTCGAGGCCAAGTTTGGGGTCTCGGATGCCGGCACTGAGTTGTACATCATGGAGCAATTCTATGATTACAGGATGACTGAAGAGCGCTCCGTGGTTGAGCAGGCTCACGAGATACAGTCATTTGCTAGAGAACTTGAGCACTTCAACTGCATGCTACCGGACAAGTTTGTTGCCGGGGGTATCATCACTAAGCTTCCTCCTTCATGGAGGAACTTTGCTACCTTACTGAAACATAAGAGACAGGAGTTTTCCGTTCCGGATCTCATTGGTACTCTTGATGTGGAAGAAAAGGCGAGAGCAAAGGACACACGTGCTCGAGGTATTGAGGGAGGATCTAGTGCCAATCTGATACAGAAGAAAAACTTCCAGTCCCACAAGTTCAAGAACAAGGGCAAGTTTGATGGTAAAGGAAAGTTTGATGGGAAGAACAAGGCTGTGCAGCACACGAACTTCAAGAAGAAGAATGACAAGAAGAAAGGTGCTTGTCACGTGTGTGGAGATCCTGATCATTGGGCTCCTAGTTGCCCCAATCGCTATGACAAGCGTCATCCTGGGAAAGGCGGCAAGACCGCTAATGTTGTCATCGGGGACATTGACATGAAGGATGCTGGGTATGGTATATTTCCCACTATTCTTTCAGCATGTCATTCTCCTGATTGGTTGATTGACACGGGTGCTAATGTGCATGTATGCGGTGATATTTCCATGTTTTCGTCTTATCAGACCGCAGGGACTTCAACCGTGCTGATGGGCAACGGTTCAAGTGCTTCTGTTCGTGGTGTTGGCACGGTCGATCTGAAGTTTACTTCGGGGAAGATCGTGCGGCTGAAGAACGTGCATTATGTCCCCTCCGTCAAAAAAAATCTTGTTAGCGGATCTCTTCTGTGTAGAGATGGCTATGAGCTTGTCTTCGAGTCAAATAAATTTGTAATATCCAAGTATGGAACCTTTGTTGGTAAAGGCTATGAGTCAGGAGGCCTGTTTCGTTTATCCTTATCAGACGTTTGCAATAAAGTTGTTAATCATATTTGCAACAATAGTGAATCAAATGTGTGGCATTCACGACTTTGTCATGTTAACATCGGTTGCATGTCGCGACTAGCGAAGTTGAACTTAATCCCTAGTTTCACCACCGCTAAGGGATCTAAGTGTCAAGTGTGTGTGC
This sequence comes from Triticum dicoccoides, assembly GCF_002162155.2. Taxonomy (NCBI): domain Eukaryota; kingdom Viridiplantae; phylum Streptophyta; class Magnoliopsida; order Poales; family Poaceae; genus Triticum; species Triticum dicoccoides. The sequence continues at coordinate 307,184,793 of NC_041387.1, forward strand.
AAGCTAACCAACCTCGTAAATCTCATGTGACTGCGGAGACGAGAAATCTTGCACCACTAGAACTTATACATTCAGATCTATGTGAAATGAATGGTGTTTTGACAAAAGGTGGAAAGAAATATTTCATGACGTTAATTGACGACTCCACTAGATATTGTTGTGTGTATCTTCTGAAATCTAAGGATGAGGCTTTGAACTTTTTCAAGATCTATAAAGCTGAAGTGGAAAACCAACTTGATCGGAAAATCAAGAGGCTTAGGTCCGACCGTGGTGGAGAGTATTTTTCCAATGAATTTGATGCTTTTGTGTGGAACATGGTATAATCCATGAGAGGACGCCTCCCTACTCACCTCAGTCAAATGGGGTGGCCGAAAGAAAGAACCGTACTCTAACTGATTTGGTTAACGCCATGTTAGACACATCGGGTCTCTCCAAGGCATGGTGGGGGGAGGCGATATTGACAGCATGTCATGTCCTAAATCGAGTTCCCACAAAGAACAAAGAGATAACTCCATTCAAGGAATGGGAGAAGAAAAGGTTAAAACTCTCTTATCTGTGAACATGGGGTTGTTTGGCGAAAGTCAATGTTCCAATTCCAAAGAAGCGGAAACTTGGACAAAAGACTGTGGATTGTGTTTTCTTGGGATATGCTTTTCATAGCATTGGCTATAGAGTCTTGGTTGTAAAATCTGAGGTACCTGACATGCATGTCGGTACGATCATGGAGTCGAATGATGCGACTTTCTTTGAAGATATCTTTCCTATGAAGGATATGGCTACCTCATCTAATCAGGAGATGCCTAGTTCATCGAATCAGGAACCAGTTACAATTACCGAACCTGCCATTTCGATGGAATACTTTGAAAATCCCGTGGAGGAGAACAATGAAGTTCCTATTAGGAGCAAGAGACAGAGGACTGCAAAGTCCTTTGGTGATTATTTTCTTGTGTATCTCATAGATGACACTCCCAGTTCTATTTCAGAGGCTTATGCATCTGAAGATGCTGACTACTGGAAGGAAGCAGTTCGTAGCGAGATGGATTCCATCTTGGCGAATGAAACTCGGGAGATAACTGATCGTCCTTATGGGTGCAAACCTATAGGATGCAAATGGGTATTCAAGAAGAAGCTTAGGCCTGATGGTACTATTGAAAAGTACAAGGATCAGCTCGTGGCTAAGGGTTATACCCAAAAGGAAAGTGAAGATTTCTTTGATACTTACTCACCTGTGGCTCGACTGACCACTATTCGAGTTCTACTTTCACTAGCTGCCTCACATGGTCTTCTCGTTCATCAAATGGATGTTCAGACTGCTTTCCTGAATGGAGAGTTGGATGAGGAAATTTATATGGAACAACCAGATGGGTTTGTAATAGATGGTCAGGAAGGGAAAGTGTGCAAATTGCTGAAGTCTTTGTACGGACTCAAGCAAGCACCCAAACAGTGGCATGAGAAGTTCGAAAGAACTTTAACAGCTGCAGGCTTTGTTGTGAACGAAGCTGACAAATGTGTGTACTATCGCCATGGTGGGGGTGAGGGAGTTATGCTTTGCTTGTATGTTGATGACATACTGATTTTTGGAACAAATCTGAATGTTATTAAGGAGGTCAAGGATTTCCTATCTCGCTGTTTTGAGATGAAAGATTTAGGAGTGGCTGATGTCATTCTGAACATCAAGTTGTTGAGAGATGATGATGGTGGGATTACATTGCTTCAATCTCACTATGTGGAAAAGATCTTGAGTCGCTTTGGCTATAGTGACTGCAAGCCCTCTCCAACACCATATGATGCTAGCGTGCTGCTTCGAAAGAATCGAAGAATTGCTAGAGATCAATTGAAGTATTCTCAGATTATTGGCTCGCTTATGTACTTAGCCAGTGCTACAAGACCTGACATCTCTTTTGCTGTTAGCAAGCTGAGCCGGTTTGTCTCAAAACCGGGAGATGTGCATTGGAAAGCTCTAGAGAGAGTTTTGCGTTATTTAAAAGGCACTGTAACTATGGAATTCACTACACTGGGCACCCAAAGGTGCTTGAAGGGTATAGTGACTCAAACTGGATCTCAGATGCTGATGAGATAAAGGCCACGAGCGGATATGTGTTCACTCATGGAGGTGGCGCTGTTTCTTGGAAGTCTTGCAAGCAGACCATCTTAACGAGGTCAACTATGGAAGCAGAACTCACAGCACTAGATACAGCTACGATCGAAGCAGATTGGCTTCGCCGACTCTTGAATGACTTGCCGGTTGTTGAGAAACCTGTACCGGGTATCCTTATGAACTGTGACAATCAAACTGTGATCACAAAAGTGAACAGCTCTAAGGATAACATGAAGTCATCAAGACACGTTCAGAGAAGGTTAAAGTCTGTCAGGAAAATGAGAAACTCCGGAGTTATTGCATTGGATTATATCCAAACGTCTAAAAATCTGGCAGATCCTTTCACTAAGGGTCTATCACGTAATGTGATAGATAATGCATCGAGGGAGATGGGTATGAGACCCACAATATGAGTTGTTCACAGTGGTAACCTATTCTTTGTGATCGGAGATCCCGTGAATTAGATGTGGAAGACAAGTTGTTGGTCAACTGGGAGGAGAGTATCCTTATTTTTAAAATACCACTCCATGAAGATGCAATACTCTCCTAATCCGCATGGCAGGTTGATGTATATCTTAATGTGTTCTAAGTGGCTCTTTGAAGCAGAGATGTTGTCCTGCAGAACATCTTTTGAAGAACACACCTATATGAGTCTGATTGTCAAACGTCGCAATCTATGAGAGTAGGGTTCTCTCTAGTAAACTCATGAAAGGTCATGGAGTATGACGCATAAGCTCCACCCGCGGGGAAGACCCACGGTAGCCACGTATCGGTCAAGGCTTTATGTGAAGCTAGATTCGCAGAAAACTTGCAGTTCAAGGCCCAGTCCACTGTTCAAGTTGCTTACTAGTGTAGCATAGAGCTCTAGGTGGAAGTTCAACTTAACAGTCTCCACTGCAATACCGGTATATAAAACAGTGTTTTGGAACCAAAGGCAAATTTCTGTGTGCCTCTGGGATCTGGTGGGGGATTGCTGGAATTTAGTCTATATTGGGGCAGCCCAATAACTATTTCAGAAATTCCTAATAAATCCTAGAGGCCCACTTAGCCCATTTGTGCAAGGCAAGGGATACTACTAAAGTTTAGTCCCACATTGCTAGTTTAGAGGGAGTTGGACCTCCTTATAAGGGAGGCTCCTTCCCCACTTGTATGAGCATGAGAACAAGAGGGACATCCACGCGCGCTCCTCCTCCGCCGCCCGCCTCGCCACGCCACGCCACGCCACGCCTCGCCCCGCCTCGTCACGACGCGCCGCGGGTTGCGGGAATGAGCCGAGCCGATGTCTAAATTTTTGCCACGCACTACAGGTATGCGAAAGGTCACTCGGAAGCTGAAACATTTTGTCTGTGCCTGGACACTGAATTCGAACGGCGCGCTGCTGTCTGTTCGTTTCGTCTCCCGCATTCCCTTCAGCTCCCGGCGCAACCTCTCGCCTCCTTCTCTTGCGCCTATAAAAGGGAGGTCGCTCCTCTCAGAGAGACGCACCAGAACTACTTCTTCCTCTCGCCACCGGTTCCTGAGCACTGCGCTGCTGCTACGATCTTCTCCATCCCGGCTTGCGGCGTGCACCGCAGGTCGGGACAGTAGGCCTCCGAAACCGCACTCTTTGAGTCCTGTACGGGAGAAGGGTTATAAGGTTTTTGGGGAGCGCTTTGCGCGACTACTGGCTGCTTCATCACGGACGATCCGGTCGCCGACGACTACTTCCCCGACGACGACTTCTTCCCTGACATCCACGACTTCCTCGACGACATGGCAGGCGAGGACACCGACCCCAAGTCCAGCGCTTCTGCTGCTGCTGTGCCGTACGTGTTCTTATCCTTTCTGTTAGAAGTCCTGTTACAGTTCTTGGCTCTAGTTTCTGCTCTACGTATGTTAGGCTCTATGTCGTATAAGCAACTTCATCTAGTGACTGTTCTACATGTGTTTACCTCAAGTAGAACTTCGTCCGCATATAAGCAACTTCGTCCGCATATATGAACTTGAGGTAAACACATGTAGAACAGTCACTAGATGAAGTTGCTTATACGACATAGAGCCTAACAT
>NC_041387.1:307190046-307257169 GCF_002162155.2 Triticum dicoccoides
GAAATAGTTATTGGGCTGCCCCAATATAGACTAAATTCCAGCAATCCCCCACCAGATCCCAGAGGCACACAGAAATTTGCCTTTGGTTCCAAAACACTGTTTTATATACCGGTATTGCAGTGGAGACTGTTAAGTTGAACTTCCACCTAGAGCTCTATGCTACACTAGTAAGCAACTTGAACAGTGGACTGGGCCTTGAACTGCAAGTTTTCTGCGAATCTAGCTTCACATAAAGCCTTGACCGATACGTGGCTACCGTGGGTCTTCCCCGCGGGTGGAGCTTATGCGTCATACTCCATGACCTTTCATGAGTTTACTAGAGAGAACCCTACTCTCATAGATTGCGACGTTTGACAATCAGACTCATATAGGTGTGTTCTTCAAAAGATGTTCTGCAGGACAACATCTCTGCTTCAAAGAGCCACTTAGAACACATTAAGATATACATCAACCTGCCATGCAGATTAGGAGAGTATTGCATCTTCATCTAAAAAATAAGGATACTCTCCTCCTAGTTGACCAACAGCTTGTCTTCCACATCTAATTCACGGGATCTCCGATCACAAAGAATAGGTTACCACTGTGAACAACTCATATTGTGGGTCTCATACCCATCTCCCTCGATGCATTATCTATCACATTACGTGATAGACCCTTAGTGAAAGGATCTGCCAGATTTTTAGACGTTTGGATATAATCCAATGCAATAACTCCGGAGTTTCTCATTTTCCTGACAGACTTTAACCTTCTCTGAACGTGTCTTGATGACTTCATGTTATCCTTTGAGCTTCTCACTTTTGTGATCACAATTTGATTGTCGCAGTTCATAAGGACACCCGGTACAGGTTTCTCAACAACCGGCAAGTCATTCAAGAGCCGGCGAAGCCAATCTGTTTCAACCGTAGCTGTATCTAGTGCTGTGAGTTCTGCTTCCATAGTTGACCTCGTTAAGATGGTCTGCTTGCAAGACTTCCAAGAAACAGCACCACCTCCATGAGTGAACACATATCCGCTCGTGGCCTTTATCTCATCAGCATCTGAGATCCAGATTGAGTCACTATACCCTTCAAGCACCTTTGGGTGCCCAGTGTAGTGAATTCCATAATTTACAGTGCCTTCCAAATAACGCAAAACTCTCTCTAGAGCTTTCCAATGCAAATCTCCTGGTTTTGAGACAAACCGGCTCAGCTTGCTAACAGCAAAAGAGATGTCAGGTCTTGTAGCACTGGCTAAGTACATAAGCGAGCCAATAATCTGAGAATACTTCAATTGATCTCTAGCAATTCTTTGATTCTTTCGAAGCAGCACGCTAGCATCATATGGTGTTGGAGAGGGCTTGTAGTCACTATAGCCAAAGCGACTCAAGATCTTTTCCACATAGTGAGATTGAAGCAATGTAATCCCACCATCATCATCTCTCAACAACTTGATGTTCAGAATGACATCAGCAACTCCTAAATCCTTCATCTCAAAACAGCGAGATAGGAAATCCTTGACCTCCTTAATAACATTCAGATTTGTTCCGAAAATCAGTATGTCATCAACATACAAGCAAAGCATAACTCCCTCGCCCCCACCATGGCGATAGTACACACATTTGTCAGCTTCGTTCACAATAAAGCCTGCAGCTGTTAAAGTTCTTTCGAACTTCTCATGCCACTGTTTGGGTGCTTGCTTGAGTCCGTACAAAGACTTACACTTTCCCTTCCTGACCATCTATTACAAACCCATCTGGTTGTTCCATATAAATTTCCTCATCCAACTCTCCATTCAGGAAAGCAGTCTTAACATCCATTTGATGAACGAGAAGACCATGTGAGGCAGCTAGTGAAAGTAGAACTCGAATAGTGGTCAGTCGAGCCACAGGTGAGTAAGTATCAAAGAAGTCTTCACCTTCCTTTTGGGTATAACCCTTAGCCACGAGCCGAGCCTTGTACTTTTCAATAGTACCATCAGGCCTAAGCTTCTTCTTGAATACCCATTTGCATCCTATAGGTTTGCACCCATAAGGACGATCAGTTATCTCCCAAGTTTCATTCGCCAAGATGGAATCCATCTCGCTACGAACCGCTTCCTTCCAGTAGTCAGCATCTTCCGATGCATAGGCCTTCGAAATAGAACTGGGAGTGTCATCTATGAGATACACAAGAAAATCATCACCAAAGGACTTTGCAGTCCTCTGTCTCTTGCTCCTAGTAGGAACTTCATTGTTTTTCTCCACAGGACTTTCAAAGTGTTCCATCGAAATGGCAGGTTCGGTAATTGTAACTGGTTCCTGATTCGATGAACTAGGCATCTCCTGATTAGATGAGGTAGCCATATCCTTCATGGGAAAGATATCTTCAAAGAAAGTCGCATCATTCGACTCCATGATCGTACCGACATGCATGTCAGGTACCTCAGATTTTACAACCAAGAATCTATAGCCAATGCTATGAAAAGCATATCCCAGGAAAACACAATCCACAGTTTTTGGTCCCAGCTTCCGCTTCTTTACAATTGGCACATTGACTTTCGCCAAACAACCCCAGGTTCGTAGATAAGAGAGCTTTAACCTTTTCTTCTCCCATTCCTCGAACGGAGTTATCTCTTTGTTCTTTGTGGGAACTCGATTTAGGACATGACATGCTGTCAATATCGCCTCCCCCCACCATGCCTTGGAGAGACCCGATGTGTCTAACATGGCGTTAACCAAATCAGTTAGAGTACGGTTCTTTCTTTCGGCCACCCCATTTGATTGAGGTGAGTAGGGAGGCGTCCTCTCATGGATTATACCATGTTCCGCACAAAAAGCATCAAATTCATTGGAAAAATACTCTCCACCACGGTGGGACCTAAGCCTCTTGATTTTCTGATCAAGTTGGTTTTCCACTTCAGCTTTATAGATCTTGAAACAGGTCAGAGCCTAATCCTTAGATTTCAGAAGATACACACAACAGTATCTAGTGGAGTCGTCAATTAACGTCATGAAATATTTCTTTCCACCTTTTGTCAAAACATCATTCATTTCACATAGATCTGAATGTATAAGTTCTAGTGGTGCAAGATTTCTCGTTTCCGCAGTCACGTGAGACTTACGAGGTTGCTTAGCTTGCACACATACTTGACACTTAGATCCCTTGACAGTGGTGAAACTAGGGATTAAGTTCAACTTTGCTAGTCGCGACATGCAACCAAAGTTAACATGACAAAGACGTGAATGCCACACATTTGATTCACTATTGTTGCAAATATGATTAACAACTTTATTGCAAACGTCTGATAAGGATAAACGAAACAGGCCTCCTGACTCATAGCCTTTACCAACAAAGGTTCCATATTTGGATATTACAAATTTATTCGACTCAAAGACAAGCTTATAGCCATCTCTACACAGAAGAGACCCGCTAACAAGATTTTTATTGATGGAGGGGACACAATGCACGTTCTTCAGCCGCACGATCTTCCCCGAAGTAAACTTCAGATCGACCGTGCCAACACCATGAACAGAAGCACTTGAACCGTTGCCCATCAGCACGGTTGAAGTCCCTGCGGTCTGATAAGACGAAAACATGGAAATATCACCGCATACATGCACATTAGCACCCGTGTCAATCAACCAGTCAGGAGAATGACATACTGAAAGAATAGTGGGAAATATACCATACCCAACATCCTTCATGTCAGTGTGTGGATAGTACACACATTTGTCAGCTTCGTTAGTCGCGACATGCAACCAAAGTTAACATGACAAAGTCGTGAATGCCACACATTTGATTCACTATTGTTGCAAATATGATTAACAACTTTATTGCAAACGTCTGATAAGGATAAACGAAACAGGCCTCCTGACTCATAGCCTTTACCAACAAAGGTTCCATACTTGGATATTACAAATTTATTTGACTCGAAGACAAGCTTATAGCCATCTCTACATAGAAGAGATCCGTTAACAAGATTTTTATTGACGGAGGGGACATAATGCACGTTCTTCAGCCGCACGATCTTCCCCAAAGTAAACTTCAGATCGACCGTGCCAACACCACGAACAGAAGCACTTGAACCGTTGCCCATCAGCACGGTTGAAGTCCCTGCGGTCTGATAAGACGAAAACATGGAAATATCACCGCATACATGCACATTAGCACCCGTGTCAATCAACCAGTCAGGAGAATGACATACTGAAAGAATAGTGGGAAATATACCATACCCAACATCCTTCATGTCAGTGTGTGGATAGTACACACATTTTTCAGCTTCGTTAGTCGCGACATGCAACCAAAGTTAACATGACAAAGTCGTGAATGCCACACATTTGATTCACTATTGTTGCAAATATGATTAACAACTTTATTGCAAACGTCTGATAAGGATAAACGAAACAGGCCTCCTGACTCATAGCCTTTACCAACAAAGGTTCCATACTTGGATATTACAAATTTATTTGACTCGAAGACAAGCTTATAGCCATCTCTACATAGAAGAGATCCGTTAACAAGATTTTTATTGACGGAGGGGACATAATGCACGTTCTTCAGCCACACGATCTTCCCCAAAGTAAACTTCAGATCGACCGTGCCAACACCACGAACAGAAGCACTTGAACCGTTGCCCATCAGCACGGTTGAAGTCCCTGCGGTCTGATAAGACGAAAACATGGAAATATCACCGCATACATGCACATTAGCACCCGTGTCAATCAACCAGTCAGGAGAATGACATACTGAAAGAATAGTGGGAAATATACCATACCCAACATCCTTCATGTCAGTGTCTCCAATGACAACATTAGCGGTCTTGCCGCCTTTCCTAGGTTGACGCTTGTCATAGCGATTAGGGCAACTAGGAGCCCAATGATCAGGATCTCCACACACATGACAAGCACCTTTCTTCTTGCCATTCTTCTTTTTGAAGTTCGTGTGTTGCACTGCCTTGTTCTTCCCATCAAACTTTGCTTTACCATCAAACTTGCCCTTTTTCTTGAACTTGTGGGGCTGGAAGTTCTGCTTCTGTACCACATTGGCACTAGATCCTCCCTCAATACCTCGAGCACGTGTGTCCTTTGCTCTCGCCTTTTATTCCAGATCAAGAGTACCAATGAGATCCGAAACGGAAAACTCATGTCTCTTATGTTTCAGTAAGGTAGCAAAGTTCCTCCATGAAGGAGGAAGCTTAGTGATGATACCCCCGGCAACAAACTTGTCCGGTAGCATGCAATTGAAGTGCTCAAGTTCTCTAGCAAATGACTGTATCTCATGAGCCTGCTCAACCACGGAGCGCTCTTCAGTCATCCTGTAATCATAGAATTGCTCCATGATGTACAGCTCAGTGCCGGCATCCGAGACCCCAAACTTGGCCTCGAGTGCGTCCCACATATCTTTTCCATTGTCAATTGACGCATAAGCATCAACTATGTTCTCTCCAAGAACACTCAAGAGCGCAGCCTTAAACAAGGTATCCATTTTCTGAAAAGCTTGTGCCTGTTGGGCAACTTGCTCTCCTTCAGGTTTGCCAAGAGTGGCGTCATAGAAACTCATGGTTTGAAACCATAAGACTGCTCTCACGCGCCACCTCTTATAATGGATACCCTCAAACATAGGAGGTCTCATGGAAGCAGCAAAACCACTTGGGGTAAATTGCCTATAATAAGGTTTTTGGATTGTTGGATATATGAGCAATTTACCGAATGATTTTATTAACAGAAATAGTAGATAAAACATGGCTAGAATAGCAAGTATAAAGCAAGTCATGCAATCTGGCAGAGAGAAGGTAAACATCGTCTGCATATATGAACTTGAGGTAAACACATCTAGAACAGTCACTAGATGAAGTTGCTTATACGACATAGAACCTAACATACGTAGGACAGAAACTAGAGCCAAGAACTGTAGTAGGACTTCTAACAGAAAGGAGAAGAACACGTACGGCACAGCAGGAGCAGGAGCGCTGGACTTGGGGTCGGTGTCCTCGCCTGCCATGTCGTCGAGGAGGTTGTGGACGTCGGGGAAGAAGTCGTCGTCGGGGAAGTAGTCGTCGGCGACCGGATCGTCCGTGATGAAGCAGCCAGTAGTCGCAGAGCGCTCCCCAAAAACCTTATCACCCTTCTCCCGTATAGGACTCAAAGAGTGCGGTTTCAGAGGCCTACTGTCCCGACCTGCGGTGCACGCCGCAAGCCGGGATGGAGAAGATCGTAGCAGCAGCGCAGTGCTCAGGAACCGGTGGCGAGAGGAAGAAGTAGTTCTGGTGCCTCTCTCTGAGAGGAGCGACCTCCCTTTTATAGGCGCAAGAGAAGGAGGCGAGAGGTTGCGCCGGGAGCTGAAGGGAATACGGGAGACGAAACGAACAGACAGCAGCCGAAGAGGCGAGCCGTTCGAATTCAGTGTCCAGGCACAGACAAAATGTTTCAGCTTCCGAGTGACCTTTCGCATACCCGTAGTGCGTGGCAAAAATTTAGACATCGGCTCGGCTCATTCCCGCAACCCGCGGCGCGTCGTGACGAGGCGGGGCGGGGCGTGGCGAGGCGGGCGGCGGAGGAGGAGCGCGCGTGGATGTCCCTCTTGTTCTCATGCTCATACAAGTGGGGAAGGAGCCTCCCTTATAAGGAGGTCCAACTCCCTCTAAACTAGCAACGTGGGACTAAACTTTAGTAGTATCCCTTGCCTTGCACAAATGGGCTAAGTGGGCCTCTAGGATTTATTAGGAATTTCTGAAATAGTTATTGGGCTGCCCCAATATAGACTAAATTACAGCAATCCCCCACCAGATCCCAGAGGCACACATAAATTTGCCTTTGGTTCCAAAACACTGTTTTATATACCGGTATTGCAGTGGAGACTGTTAAGTTGAACTTCCACCTAGAGCTCTATGCTACACTAGTAAGCAACTTGAACAGTGGACTGGGCCTTGAACTGCAAGTTTTCTGCGAATCTAGCTTCACATAAAGCCTTGACCGATACATGGCTACCGTGGGTCTTCCCCGCGGGTGGAGCTTATGTGTCATACTCCATGACCTTCCATGAGTTTACTAGAGAGAACCCTACTCTCATAGATTGCGATGTTTGACAATCAGACTCATATAGGTGTGTTCTTCAAAAGATGTTCTGCAGGACAACATCTCTGCTTCAAAGAGCCACTTAGAACACATTAAGATATACATCAACCTGCCATGCAGATTAGGAGAGTATTGCATCTTCATGGAGTGGTATTTTAAAAATAAGGATACTCTCCTCCTAGTTGACCAACAGCTTGTCTTCCACATCTAATTCACGGGATCTCCGATCACAAAGAATAGGTTACCACTGTGAACAACTCATATTGTGGGTCTCATACCCATCTCCCTCGATGCATTATCTATCACATTACCTGATAGACCCTTAGTGAAAGGATCTGCCAGATTTTTAGACGTTTGGATATAATCCAATGCAATAACTCCGGTGTTTCTCATTTTCCTGACAGACTTTAACCTTCTCTGAACGTGTCTTGATGACTTCATGTTATAATTAGAGCTGTTCACTTTCGTGATCACAGTTTGATTGTCACAGTTCATAAGGATACCCGGTACAGGTTTCTCAACAACCGGCAAGTCATTCAAGAGTCGGCGAAGCCAATCTGCTTCGACCGTAGCTGTATCTAGTGCTGTGAGTTCTGCTTCCATAGTTGACCTCGTTAAGATGGTCTGCTTGCAAGACTTCCAAGAAACAGCGCCACCTCCATGAGTGAACACATATCCGCTCGTGGCCTTTATCTCATCAGCATCTGAGATCCAGTTTGAGTCACTATACCCTTCAAGCACCTTTGGGTGCCCAGTGTAGTGAATTCCATAGTTTACAGTGCCTTTTAAATAACGCAAAACTCTCTCTAGAGCTTTCCAATGCACATCTCCCGGTTTTGAGACAAACCGGCTCAGCTTGCTAACAGCAAAAGAGATGTCAGGTCTTGTAGCACTGGCTAAGTACATAAGCGAGCCAATAATCTGAGAATACTTCAATTGATCTCTAGCAATTATTCGATTCTTTCGAAGCAGCACGCTAGCATCATATGGTGTTGGAGAGGGCTTGCAGTCACTATAGCCAAAGCGACTCAAGATCTTTTCCACATAGTGAGATTGAAGCAATGTAATCCCACCATCATCATCTCTCAACAACTTGATGTTCAGAATGATATCAGCCACTACTAAATCTTTCATCTCAAAACAGCGAGATAGGAAATCCTTGACCTCCTTAATAACATTCAGATTTGTTCCAAAAATCAGTATGTCATCAACATACAAGCAAAGCATAACTCCCTCGCCCCCACCATGGCGATAGTACACACATTTGTCAGCTTCGTTCACAACAAAGCCTGCAGCTGTTAAAGTTCTTTCGAACTTCTCATGCCACCGTTTGGGTGCTTGCTTGAGTCCATACAAAGACTTCAGCAATTTGCACACTTTCCCTTCCTGGCCATCTATTACAAACCCATCTGGTTGTTCCATATAAATTTCCTCATCCAACTCTCCATTCAGGAAAGCAGTCTTAACATCCATTTGATGAACGAGAAGACCATGTGAGGCAGCTAGTGAAAGTAGAACTCGAATAGTGGTCAGTCGAGCCACAGGTGAGTAAGTATCAAACAAATCTTCACCTTCCTTTTGGGTATAACCCTTAGCCACGAGCCGAGCCTTGTACTTTTCAATAGTACCATCAGGCCTAAGCTTCTTCTTGAATACCCATTTGCATCCTATAGGTTTGCACCCATAAGGACGATCAGTTATCTCCCAAGTTTCATTCGCCAAGATGGAATCCATCTCGCTACGAACTTCTTCCTTCCAGTAGTCAGCATCTTCAGATGCATAAGCCTCTGAAATAGAACTGGGAGTGTCATCTATGAGATACACAAGAAAATCATCACCAAAGGACTTTGCAGTCCTCTGTCTCTTGCTCCTAATAGGAACTTCATTGTTCTCCTCCACGGGATTTTCAAAGTGTTCCATCGAAATGGCAGGTTCGGTAACTGTAACTGGTTCCTGATTCGATGAACTAGGCATCTCCTGATTAGATGAGGTAGCCATATCCTTCATGGGAAAGATATCTTCAAAGAAAGTCGCATCATTCGACTCCATGATCGTACCGACATGCATGTCAGGTACCTCAGATTTTACAACCAAGAATCTATAGCCAATGCTATGAAAAGCATATCCCAAGAAAACACAATCCACAGTCTTTGGTCCAAGTTTCCGCTTCTTTGGAATTGGAACATTGACTTTCGCCAAACAACCCCATGTTTGCAGATAAGAGAGTTTTAACCTTTTCTTCTCCCATTCCTCGAATGGAGTTATCTCTTTGTTCTTTGTGGGAACTCGATTTAGGACATGACATGTTGTCAATATCGCCTCCCCCCACCATGCCTTGGAGAGACCCGATGTGTCTAACATGGCGTTAACCAAATCAGTTAGAGTACGGTTCTTTCTTTCAGCCACCCCATTTGACTGAGGTGAGTAGGGAGGCGTCCTCTCATGGATTATACCATGTTCCACACAAAAAGCATCAAATTCATTGGAAAAATACTCTCCACCACGGTCGGACCTAAACCTCTTGATTTTTCGATCAAGTTGGTTTTCCACTTCAGCTTTATAGATCTTGAAAAAGTTCAAAGCCTCATCCTTAGATTTCAGAAGATACACACAACAGTATCTAGTGGAGTCGTCAATTAACGTCATGAAATATTTCTTTCCACCTTTTGTCAAAACACCATTCATTTCACATAGATCTGAATGTATAAGTTCTAGTGGTGCAAGATTTCTCGTCTCCGCAGTCACATGAGATTTACGAGGTTGCTTAGCTTGCACACACACTTGACACTTAGATCCCTTAACAGTCGTGAAACTAGGGATTAAGTTCAACTTCGCTAGTCGCGACATGCAACCAAAGTTAACATGACAAAGTCGTGAATGCCACACATTTGATTCACTATTGTTGCAAATATGATTAACAACTTTATTGCAAACGTCTGATAAGGATAAATGAAACAGGCCTCCTGACTCATAGCCTTTACCAACAAAGGTTCCATACTTGGATGTTACAAATTTATTTGACTCGGAGACAAGCTTATAGCCATCTCTACACAGAAGAGATCCGTTAACAAGATTTTTATTGACGGAGGGGACATAATGCACGTTCTTCAGCCGCACGATCTTCCCCGAAGTAAACTTCAGATCGACCGTGCCAACACCATGAACAGAAGCACTTGAACCGTTGCCCATCAGCACGGTTGAAGTCCCTGCGGTCTGATAAGACGAAAACATGGAAATATCACCGCATACATGCACATTAGCACCCGTGTCAATCAACCAATCAGGAGAATGACATACTGAAAGAATAGTGGGAAATATACCATACCCAGCATCCTTCATGTCAATGTCCCTGATGACAACATTAGCGGTCTTGCCGCCTTTCCCAGGATGACGCTTGTCATAGCGATTAGGGCAACTAGGAGCCCAATGATCAGGATCTCCACACACATGACAAGCACCTTTCTTCTTGCCATTCTTCTTTTTGAAGTTCGTGTGTTGCACAGCCTTGTTCTTCCCATCAAACTTTGCTTTACCATCAAACTTGCCCTTGTTCTTGAACTTGTGGGGCTGGAAGTTCTGCTTCTGTACCACATTGGCACTAGATCCTCCCTCAATACCTCGAGCACGTGTGTCCTTTGCTCTTGCCTTTTCTTCCACATCAAGAGTACCAATGAGATCCGGAACGGAAAACTCCTGTCTCTTATGTTTCAGTAAGGTAGCAAAGTTCCTCCATGAAGGAGGAAGCTTAGTGATGATACCCCCGGCAACAAACTTGTCCGGTAGCATGCAATTGAAGTGCTCAAGTTCTCTAGCAAATGACTGTATCTCATGAGCCTGCTCAACCACGGAGCGCTCTTCAGTCATCCTGTAATCATAGAATTGCTCCATGATGTACAGCTCAGTGCCGGCATCCGAGACCCCAAACTTGGCCTCGAGTGCGTCCCACATATCTTTTCCATTGTCAATTGACGCATAAGCATCAACTATGTTCTCTCCAAGAACACTCAAGAGCGCAGCCTTAAACAAGGTATCCATTTTCTGAAAAGCTTGTGCCTGTTGGGCATCTTGCTCTCCTTCAGGTTTGCCAAGAGTGGCGTCATAGCAACTCATGGTTTGAAACCATAAGACTGCTCTCACGCGCCACCTCTTATAGTGGATACCCTCAAACATAGGAGGTCTCATGGAAGCAGCAAAACCACTTGGGGTAAATTGCCTATAATAAGGTTTTTGGATTGTTGGATATATGAGCAATTTACCGAATGATTTTATTAACAGAAATAGTAGATAAAACATGGCTAGAATAGCAAGTATAAAGCAAGTCATGCAATCTGACAGAGAGAAGGTAAACATCGTCTGCATATATGAACTTGAGGTAAACACATCTAGAACAGTCACTAGATGAAGTTGCTTATACGACAAAGAACCTAACATACGTAGGACAGAAACTAGAGCCAAGAACTGTAGTAGGACTTCTAACAGAAAGGAGAAGAACACGTACGGCACAATAGCAGCAGGAGCGCTGGACATGGGGTCGGTGTCCTCGCCTGCCATGTCGTCGAGGAGGTTGTGGACGTCGGGGAAGAAGTCGTCGTCGGGGAAGTAGTTGTCGGCGACCGGATCGTCCGTGATGAAGCAGCCAGTAGTCGCGCAGAGCGCTCCCCAAAAACCTTATCACCCTTCTCCCGTACAGGACTCAAAGAGTGCGGTTTCGGAGGCCTACTGTCCTGACCTGCGGTGCACGCCGCAAGCCAGGATGGAGAAGATCGTAGCAGCAGCGCAGTGCTTAGGAACCGGTGGCGAGAGGAAGAAGTAGTTCTGGTGCCTCTCTCTGAGAGGAGCGACCTCCCTTTTATAGGCGCAAGAGAAGGAGGCGAGAGGTTGCGCCAGGAGCTGAAGGGAATACGGGAGACGAAACGAACAGACAGCAGCCGAAGAGGCGAGCCGTTCGAATTCAGTGTCCAGGCACAGACAAAATGTTTCAGCTTCCGAGTGACCTTTAGCATACCCGTAGTGCGTGGCAAAAATTTAGACATCGGCTCGGCTCATTCCCGCAACCCGCGGGGCGTCGTGACGAGGCGAGGCGAGGCGAGGCGTGGCGTGGCAAGGCGGGCGGCGGAGGAGGAGCGCGCGTGGATGTCCCTCTTGTTCTCATGCTCATACAAGTGGGGAAGGAGCCTCCCTTATAAGGAGGTCCAACTCCCTCTAAACTAGCAATGTGGGACTAAACTTTAGTAGTATCCCTTGCCTTGCACAAATGGGCTAAGTGGGCCTCTAGGATTTATTAGGAATTTCTGAAATAGTTATTGGGCTGCCCCAATATAGACTAAATTCCAGCAATCCCCCACCAGATCCCAGAGGCACACAGAAATTTGCCTTTGGTTCCAAAACACTGTTTTATATACCGGTATTGCAGTGGAGACTGTTAAGTTGAACTTCCACCTAGAGCTCTATGCTACACTAGTAAGCAACTTGAACAGTGGACTGGGCCTTGAACTGCAAGTTTTCTGCGAATCTAGCTTCACATAAAGCCTTGACCGATACGTGGCTACCGTGGGTCTTCCCCGCGGGTGGAGCTTATGCGTCATACTCCATGACCTTTCATGAGTTTACTAGAGAGAACCCTACTCTCATAGATTGCGATGTTTGACAATCAGACTCATATAGGTGTGTTCTTCAAAAGATGTTCTGCAGGACAACATCTCTGCTTCAAAGAGCCACTTAGAACACATTAAGATATACATCAACCTGCCATGCAGATTAGGAGAGTATTGCATCTTCATCTAAAAAATAAGGATACTCTCCTCCCAGTTGACCAACAGCTTGTCTTCCACATCTAATTCACGGGATCTCCGATCACAAAGAATAGGTTACCACTGTGAACAACTCATATTGTGGGTCTCATACCCATCTCCCTCGATGCATTATCTATCACATTACGTGATAGACCCTTAGTGAAAGGATCTGCCAGATTTTTAGACGTTTGGATATAATCCAATGCAATAACTCCGGAGTTTCTCATTTTCCTGACAGACTTTAACCTTCTCTGAACGTGTCTTGATGACTTCATGTTATCCTTAGAGCTGTTCACTTTCGTGATCACAGTTTGATTGTCACAGTTCATAAGGATACCCGGTACAAGTTTCTCAACAACCGGCAAGTCATTCAAGAGTCGGCGAAGCCAATCTGCTTCGACCGTAGCTGTATCTAGTGTTGGGAGTTCTGCTTCCATAGTTGACCTCGTTAAGATGGTCTGCTTGCAAGACTTCCAAGAAACAGCGCCACCTCCATGAGTGAACACATATCCGCTCGTGGCCTTTATCTCATCAGCATCTGAGATCCAGTTTGAGTCACTATACCCTACAAGCACCTTTGGGTGCCCAGTGTAGTGAATTCCATAGTTTACAGTGCCTTTTAAATAACGCAAAACTCTCTCTAGAGCTTTCCAATGCACATCTCCCGGTTTTGAGACAAACCGGCTCAGCTTGCTAACAGCAAAAGAGATGTCAGGTCTTGTAGCACTGGCTAAGTACATAAGCGAGCCAATAATCTGAGAATACTTCAATTGATCTCTAGCAATTCTTCGATTCTTTCGAAGCAGCACGCTAGCATCATATGGTGTTGGAGAGGGCTTGCAGTCACTATAGCCAAAGCGACTCAAGATCTTTTCCACATAGTGAGATTGAAGCAATGTAATCCCACCATCATCATCTCTCAACAACTTGATGTTCAGAATGACATCAGCCACTCCTAAATCTTTCATCTCAAAACAGGGAGATAGGAAATCCTTGACCTCCTTAATAACATTCAGATTTGTTCCAAAAATCAGTATGTCATCAACACACAAGTAAAGCATAACTCCCTTGCCCCCACCATGGTGATAGTACACACATTTGTCAGCTTCGTTCACAACAAAGCCTGCAGCTGTTAAAGTTCTTTCGAACTTCTCATGCCACTGTTTGGGTGCTTGCTTGAGTCCGTACAAAGACTTCAGCAATTTACACACTTTCCCTTCCTGACCATCTATTACAAACCCATCTGGTTGTTCCATATAAATTTCCTCATCCAACTCTCCATTCAGGAAAGCAGTCTTAACATCCATTTGATGAACGAGAAGACCATGTGAGGCAGCTAGTGAAAGTAGAACTCGAATAGTGGTCAGTCGAGCCACAGGTGAGTAAGTATCAAAGAAATCTTCACCTTCCTTTTGGGTATAACCCTTAGCCACGAGCCGAGCCTTGTACTTTTCAATAGTACCATCAGGCCTAAGCTTCTTCTTGAATACCCATTTGCATCCTATAGGTTTGCACCCATAAGGACGATCAGTTATCTCCCAAGTTTCATTCGCCAAGATGGAATCCATCTCGCTACGAACCGCTTCCTTCCAGTAGTCAGCATCTTCCGATGCATAGGCCTCCGAAATAGAACTGGGAGTGTCATCTATGAGATACACAAGAAAATCATCACCAAAGGACTTTGCAGTCCTCTGTCTCTTGCTCCTAATAGGAACTTCATTGTTCTCCTCCACGGGATTTTCAAAGTGTTCCATCGAAATGGCAGGTTCGGTAATTGTAACTGGTTCCTGATTCGATGAACTAGGCATCTCTTGATTAGATGAGGTAGCCATATCCTTCATGGGAAAGATATCTTCAAAGAAAGTCGCATCATTCGACTCCATGATCGTACCGACATGCATGTCAGGTACCTCAGATTTTACAACCAAGAATCTATAGCCAATGCTATGAAAAGCATATCCCAAGAAAACACAATCCACAGTCTTTGGTCCAAGTTTCCGCTTCTTTGGAATTGGAACATTGACTTTCGCCAAACAACCCCATGTTCGCAGATAAGAGAGTTTTAACCTTTTCTTCTCCCATTCCTCGAATGGAGTTATCTCTTTGTTCTTTGTGGGAACTCGATTTAGGACATGACATGCTGTCAATATCGCCTCCCCCTACCATGCCTTGGAGAGACCCGATGTGTCTAACATGGCGTTAACCAAATCAGTTAGAGTACGGTTCTTTCTTTCAGCCACCCCATTTGACTGAGGTGAGTAGGGAGGCGTCCTCTCATGGATTATACCATGTTCCACACAAAAAGCATCAAATTCATTGGAAAAATACTCTCCACCACGGTCGGACCTAAGCCTCTTGATTTTCCGATCAAGTTGGTTTTCCACTTCAGCTTTATAGATCTTGAAAAAGTACAAAGCCTCATCCTTAGATTTCAGAAGATACACACAACAGTATCTAGTGGAGTCGTCAATTAACGTCATGAAATATTTCTTTCCACCTTTTGTCAAAACACCATTCATTTCACATAGATCTGAATGTATAAGTTCTAGTGGTGCAAGATTTCTCGTCACCGCAGTCACATGAGATTTACGAGGTTGCTTAGCTTGCACACATACTTGACACTTACATCCCTTGACAGTGGTGAAACTAGGGATTAAGTTCAACTTTGCTAGTCGCGACATGCAACCAAAGTTAACATGACAAAGACGTGAATGCCACACATTTGATTCACTATTGTTGCAAATATGATTAACAACTTTATTGCAAACGTCTGATAAGGATAAACGAAACAGGCCTCCTGACTCATAGCCTTTACCAACAAAGGTTCCATATTTGGATATTACAAATTTATTCGACTCAAAGACAAGCTTATAGCCATCTCTACACAGAAGAGACCCGCTAACAAGATTTTTATTGACGTAGGGGACATAATGCACGTTCTTCAGCCGCACGATCTTCCCCGAAGTAAACTTCAGATCGACCGTGCCAACACCACGAACAGAAGCACTTGAACCGTTGCCCATCAGCACGGTTGAAGTCCCTGCGGTCTGATAAAACGAAAACATGGAAATATCACCGCATACATGCACATTAGCACCCGTGTCAATCAACCAGTCAGGAGAATGACATACTGAAAGAATAGTGGGAAATATACCATACCCAACATCCTTCATGTCAGTGTCTCCAATTACAACATTAGCGGTCTTGCCGCCTTTCCCAGGATGACGCTTGTCATAGCGATTAGGGCAACTAGGAGCCCGATGATCAGGATCTCCACACACATGACAAGCACCTTTCTTCTTGCCATTCTTCTTTTTGAAGTTCGTGTGTTGCACAGCCTTGTTCTTCCCATCAAACTTTGCTTTACCATCAAACTTGCCCTTGTTCTTGAACTTGTGGGGCTGGAAGTTCTGCTTCTGTACCACATTGGCACTAGATCCTCCCTCAATACCTCGAGCACGTGTGTCCTTTGCTCTCGCCTTTTCTTCCACATCAAGAGTACCAATGAGATCCGGAACGGAAAACTCCTGTCTCTTATGTTTCAGTAAGGTAGCAAAGTTCCTCCATGAAGGAGGAAGCTTAGTGATGATACCCCCGGCAACAAACTTGTCCGGTAGCATGCAATTAAAGTGCTCAAGTTCTCTAGCAAATGATTGTATCTCATGAGCCCGCTCAACCACGGAGCGCTCTTCAGTCATCCTGTAATCATAGAATTGCTCCATGATGTACAGCTCAGTGCCGGCATCCGAGACCCCAAACTTGGCCTCGAGTGCGTCCCACATATCTTTTCCATTGTCAATTGACGCATAAGCATCAACTATGTTCTCTCAAAGAACACTCAAGAGCGCAGCCTTAAACAAGGTATCCATTTTCTGAAAAGCTTGTGCATGTTGGGCATCTTGCTCTCCTTCAGGTTTGCCAAGAGTGGCGTCATAGCAACTCATGGTTTGAAACCATAAGACTGCTCTCACGCGCCACCTCTTATAGTGGATACCCTCAAACATAGGAGGTCTCATGGAAGCAGCAAAACCACTTGGGGTAAATTGCCTATAATAAGGTTTTTGGATTGTTGGATATATGAGCAATTTACCGAATGATTTTATTAACAGAAATAGTAGATAAAACATGGCTAGAATAGCAAGTATAAAGCAAGTCATGCAATCTGACAGAGAGAAGGTAAACATCGTCTGCATATATGAACTTGAGGTAAACACATCTAGAACAGTCACTAGATGAAGTTGCTTATACGACAAAGAACCTAACATACGTAGGACAGAAACTAGAGCCAAGAACTGTAGTAGGACTTCTAACAGAAAGGAGAAGAACACGTACGGCACAATAGCAGCAGGAGCGCTGGACATGGGGTCGGTGTCCTCGCCTGCCATGTCGTCGAGGAGGTTGTGGACGTCGGGGAAGAAGTCGTCGTCGGGGAAGTAGTTGTCGGCGACCGGATCGTCCGTGATGAAGCAGCCAGTAGTCGCGCAGAGCGCTGCCCAAAAACCTTATCACCCTTCTCCCGTACAGGACTCAAAGAGTGCGGTTTCGGAGGCCTACTGTCCCGACCTGCGGTGCACGCCGCAAGCCGGGATGGAGAAGATCGTAGCAGCAGCGCAGTGCTCAGGAACCGGTGGCGAGAGGAAGAAGTAGTTCTGGTGCCTCTCTCTGAGAGGAGCGACCTCCCTTTTATAGGCGCAAGAGAAGGAGGCGAGAGGTTGCGCCGGGAGCTGAAGGGAATACGGGAGACGAAATGAACAGACAGCAGCCGAAGAGGCGAGCCGTTCGAATTCAGTGTCCAGGCACAGACAAAATGTTTCAGCTTCCGAGTGACCTTTCGCATACCCGTAGTGCGTGGCAAAAATTTAGACATCGGCTCGGCTCATTCCCGCAACCCGCGGCGCGTCGTGACGAGGCGAGGCGAGGCGAGGCGTGGCGTGGCGAGGCGGGCGGCGGAGGAGGAGCGCGCGTGGATGTCCCTCTTGTTCTCATGCTCATACAAGTGGGGAAGGAGCCTCCCTTATAAGGAGGTCCAACTCCCTCTAAACTAGCAATGTGGGACTAAACTTTAGTAGTATCCCTTGCCTTGCATAAATGGGCTAAGTGGGCCTCTAGGATTTATTAGGAATTTCTGAAATAGTTATTGGGCTGCCCCAATATAGACTAAATTCCAGCAATCCCCCACCAGATCCCAGAGGCACACAGAAATTTGCCTTTGGTTCCAAAACACTGTTTTATATACCGGTATTGCAGTGGAGACTGTTAAGTTGAACTTCCACCTAGAGCTCTATGCTACACTAGTAAGCAACTTGAACAGTGGACTGGGCCTTGAACTGCAAGTTTTCTGCGAATCTAGCTTCACATAAAGCCTTGACCGATACGTGGCTACCGTGGGTCTTCCCCGCGGGTGGAGCTTATGCGTCATACTCCATGACCTTTCATGAGTTTACTAGAGAGAACCCTACTCTCATAGATTGCGACGTTTGACAATCAGACTCATATAGGTGTGTTCTTCAAAAGATGTTCTGCAGGACAACATCTCTGCTTCAAAGAGCCACTTAGAACACATTAAGATATACATCAACCTGCCATGCAGATTAGGAGAGTATTGCATCTTCATGGAGTGGTATTTTAAAAATAAGGATACTCTCCTCCCAGTTGACCAACAGCTTGTCTTCCACATCTAATTCACGGGATCTCCGATCATAAAGAATAGGTTACCACTGTGAACAACTCATATTGTGGGTCTCATACCCATCTCCCTCGATGCATTATCTATCACATTACGTGATAGACCCTTAGTGAAAGGATTTGCCAGATTTTTAGACGTTTGGATATAATCCAATGCAATAACTCCGGAGTTTCTCATTTTCCTGACAGACTTTAACCTTCTCTGAACGTGTCTTGATGACTTCATGTTATCCTTAGAGCTGTTCACTTTCGTGATCACAGTTTGATTGTCACAGTTCATAAGGATACCCGGTACAGGTTTCTCAACAACCGGCAAGTCATTCAAGAGTCGGCGAAGCCAATCTGCTTCGGCCGTAGCTGTATCTAGTGCTGTGAGTTCTGCTTCCATAGTTGACCTCATTAAGATGGTCTGCTTGCAAGACTTCCAAGAAACAGCGCCACCTCCATGAGTGAACACATATCCGCTCGTGGCCTTTATCTCATCAGCATCTGAGATCCAGTTTGAGTCACTATACCCTTCAAGCACCTTTGGGTGCCCAGTGTAGTGAATTCCATAGTTTACAGTGCCTTTTAAATAACGCAAAACTCTCTCTAGAGCTTTCCAATGCACATCTCCCGGTTTTGAGACAAACCGGCTCAGCTTGCTAACAGCAAAAGAGATGTCAGGTCTTGTAGCACTGGCTAAGTACATAAGCGAGCCAATGATCTGAGAATACTTCAATTGATCTCTAGCAATTCTTCGATTCTTTCGAAGCAGCACGCTAGCATCATATGGTGTTGGAGAGGGCTTGCAGTCACTATAGCCAAAGCGACTCAAGATCTTCTCCACATAGTGAGATTGAAGCAATGTAATCCCACCATCATCATCTCTCAACAACTTGATGTTCAGAATGACATCAGCCACTCCTAAATCTTTCATCTCAAAACAGCGAGATAGGAAATCCTTGACCTCCTTAATAACATTCAGATTTGTTCCAAAAATCAGTATGTCATCAACATACAAGCAAAGCATAACTCCCTCGCCCCCACCATGGCGATAGTACACACATTTTTCAGCTTCGTTCACAACAAAGCCTGCAGCTGTTAAAGTTCTTTCGAACTTCTCATGCCACTGTTTGGGTGCTTGCTCGAGTCTGTACAAAGACTTCAGCAATTTGCACACTTTCCCTTCCTGACCATCTATTACAAACCCATCTGGTTGATCCATATAAATTTCCTCATCCAACTCTCCATTCATGAAAGCAGTCTTAACATCCATTTGATGAATGAGAAGACCATGTGAGGCAGCTAGTGAAAGTAGAACTCGAATAGTGGTCAGTCGAGCCACAGGTGAGTAAGTATCAAAGAAATCTTCACCTTCCTTTTGGGTATAACCCTTAGCCACGAGCCGAGCCTTGTACTTTTCAATAGTACCATCAGGCCTAAGCTTCTTCTTGAATACCCATTTGCATCCTATAGGTTTGCATCCATAAGGATGATCAGTTATCTCCCAAGTTTCATTCGACAAGATGGAATCCATCTCGCTACGAACTGCTTCCTTCCAGTAGTCAGCATCTTCAGATGCATAAGCCTCTGAAATAGAACTGGGAGTGTCATCTATGAGATACACAAGAAAATCATCACCAAAGGACTTTGCAGTCCTCTGTCTCTTGCTCCTAATAGGAACTTCATTGTTCTCCTCCACGGGATTTTCAAAGTGTTCCATCGAAATGGCAGGTTCGGTAATTGTAACTGGTTCCTGATTCGATGAACTAGGCATCTCCTGATTAGGTGAGGTAGACATATCCTTCATGGGAAAGATATCTTCAAAGAAAGTCGCATCATTCGACTCCATGATCGTACCGACATGCATGTCAGGTACCTCAGATTTTACAACCAAGAATCTATAGCCATGTTTACCTTCTTTCCACTCTAACTGATTTGGTTAACGCCATGTTAGACACATCGGGTCTCTCCAAGGCATGGTGGGGGGAGGCGATATTGATAGCATGTCATGTCCTAAATCGAGTTCCCACAAAGAACAAAGAGATAACTCCGTTCGAGGAATGGGAGAAGAAAAGGTTAAAGCTCTCTTATCTACGAACCTGGGGTTGTTTGGCGAAAGTCAATATGCCAATTGTAAAGAAGCGGAAGCTGGGACCAAAAACTGTGGATTGTGTTTTCCTGGGATATGCTTTTCATAGCATTGGCTATAGATTCTTGGTTGTAAAATCTGAGGTACCTGACATGCATGTTGGTACGATCATGGAGTCGAATGATGCTACTTTCTTTGAAGATATCTTTCCCATGAAGGATATGGCTACCTCATCTAATCAGGAGATGCCTAGTTCATCGAATCAGGAACCAGTTACAATTACCGAACCTGCCATTTCGATGGAACACTTTGAAAGTCCTGTGGAGAAAAACAATGAAGTTCCTAATAGGAGCAAGAGACAAAGGACTGCAAAGTCCTTTGGTGATGATTTTCTTGTGTATCTCATAGATGACACTCCCAGTTCTATTTCGGAGGCCTATGCATCGGAAGATGCTGACTACTGGAAGGAAGCGGTTCGTAGCGAGATGGATTCCATCTTGGCGAATGAAACTTGGGAGATAACTGATCGTCCTTATGGGTGCAAACCTATAGGATGCAAATGGGTATTCAAGAAGAAGCTTAGGCCTGATGGTACTATTGAAAAGTACAAGGCTCGGCTCGTGGCTAAGGGTTATACCCAAAAGGAAGGTGAAGACTTCTTTGATACTTACTCACCTGTGGCTCGACTGACCACTATTCGAGTTCTACTTTCACTAGCTGCCTCACATGGTCTTCTCGTTCATCAAATGGATGTTAAGACTGATTTCCTGAATGGAGAGTTGGATGAGGAAATTTATATGGAACAACCAGATGGGTTTGTAATAGATGGTCAGGAAGGGAAAGTGTGCAAATTGCTGAAGTCTTTGTACGGACTCAAGCAAGCACCCAAACAGTGGCATGAGAAGTTCGAAAGAACTTTAACAGCTACAGGCTTTGTTGTGAACGAAGCTGACAAATGTGTGTACTATCGCCATGGTGGGGGCGAGGGAGTTATGCTTTGCTTGTATGTTGATGACATACTGATTTTTGGAACAAATCTAAATGTTATTAAGGAGGTCAAGGATTTCCTATCTCGCTGTTTTGAGATGAAAGATTTAGGAGTGGCTGATGTCATTCTGAACATCAAGTTGTTGAGAGATGATGATGGTGGGATTACATTGCTTCAATCTCACTATGTGGAAAAGATCTTGAGTCGCTTTGGCTATAGTGACTGCAAGCCCTCTCCAACACCATATGATGCTAGCGTGCTGCTTCGAAAGAATCGAAGAATTGCTAGAGATCAATTGAAGTATTCTCAGATTATTGGCTCGCTTATGTACTTAGCCAGTGCTACAAGACCTGACATCTCTTTTGCTGTTAGCAAGCTGAGCCGGTTTGTCTCAAAACCGGGAGATGTGCATTGGAAAGCTCTAGAGAGAGTTTTGCGTTATTTAAAAGGCACTGTAACTATGGAATTCACTACACTGGGCACCCAAAGGTGCTTGAAGGGTATAGTGACTCAAACTGGATCTCAGATGCTGATGAGATAAAGGCCACGAGCGGATATGTGTTCACTCATGGAGGTGGCGCTGTTTCTTGGAAGTCTTGCAAGCAGACCATCTTAACGAGGTCAACTATGGAAGCAGAACTCACAGCACTAGATACAGCTACGGTCGAAGCAGATTGGCTTCGCCGACTCTTGAATGACTTGCCGGTTGTTGAGAAACCTGTACCGGGTATCCTTATGAACTGTGACAATCAAACTGTGATCACAAAAGTGAACAGCTCTAAGGATAACATGAAGTCATCAAGACACGTTCAGAGAAGGTTAAAGTCTGTCAGGAAAATGAGAAACTCCGGAGTTATTGCATTGGATTATATCCAAACGTCTAAAAATCTGGCAGATCCTTTCACTAAGGGTCTATCACGTAATGTGATAGATAATGCATCGAGGGAGATGGGTATGAGACCCACAATATGAGTTGTTCACAGTGGTAACCTATTCTTTGTGATCGGAGATCCCGTGAATTAGATGTGGAAGACAAGCTGTTGGTCAACTGGGAGGAGAGTATCCTTATTTTTAAAATACCACTCCATGAAGATGCAATACTCTCCTAATCTGCATGGCAGGTTGATGTATATCTTAATGTGTTCTAAGTGGCTCTTTGAAGCAGAGATGTTGTCCTGCAGAACATCTTTTGAAGAACACACCTATATGAGTCTGATTGTCAAACGTCGCAATCTATGAGAGTAGGGTTCTCTCTAGTAAACTCATGAAAGGTCATGGAGTATGACGCATAAGCTCCACCCGCGGGGAAGACCCACGGTAGCCACGTATCGGTCAAGGCTTTATGTGAAGCTAGATTCGCAGAAAACTTGCAGTTCAAGGCCCAGTCCACTATTCAAGTTGCTTACTAGTGTAGCATAGAGCTCTAGGTGGAAGTTCAACTTAACAGTCTCCACTGCAATACCGGTATATAAAACAGTGTTTTGGAACCAAAGGTAAATTTCTGTGTGCCTCTGGGATCTGGTGGGGGATTGCTGGAATTTAGTCTATATTGGGGCAGCCCAATAACTATTTCAGAAATTCCTAATAAATCCTAGAGGCCCACTTAGCCCATTTGTGCAAGGCAAGGGATACTACTAAAGTTTAGTCCCACATTGCTAGTTTAGAGGGAGTTGGACCTCCTTATAAGGGAGGCTCCTTCCCCACTTGTATGAGCATGAGAACAAGAGGGACATCCACGCGCGCTCCTCCTCCGCCGCCCGCCTTGCCACGCCACGCCTCGCCTCGCCTCGCCTCGTCACGACGCGTCGCGGGTTGCGGGAATGAGCCGAGCCGATGTCTAAGTTTTTGCCACGCACTACGGGTATGCGAAAGGTCACTCGAAAGCTGAAACATTTTGTCTGTGCCTGGACACTGAATTCGAACGGCTCGCCTCTTCGGCTGCTGTCTGTTCATTTCGTCTCCCGTATTCCCTTCAGCTCCCAGCGCAACCTCTCGCCTCCTTCTCTTGCTCCTATAAAAGGGAGGTCGCTCCTCTCAGAGAGAGGCACCGGAACTACTTCTTCCTCTCGCCACCGGTTCCTGAGCACTGCGCTGCTGCTACGATCTTCTCCATCCCGGCTTGCGGCGTGCACCGCAGGTCGGGACAGTAGGCCTCCGAAACCGCACTCTTTGAGTCCTGTACGGGAGAAGGGTGATAAGGTTTTTGGGGAGCGCTCTGCGCGACTACTGGCTGCTTCATCACGGACGATCCGGTCGCCGACGACTACTTCCCCGACGATGACTTCTTCCCCGACGTCCACAACCTCCTTGACGACATGGCAGGCGAGGACACCGACCCCAAGTCCAGCGCTCCTGCTGCTGCTGTGCCGTACGTGTTCTTCTCCTTTCTGTTAGAAGTCCTACTACAGTTCTTGGCTCTAGTTTCTGTCCTACGTATGTTAGGTTCTATGTCGTATAAGCAACTTCATCTAGTGACTGTTCTAGATGTGTTTACCTCAAGTTCATATATGCAGACGATGTTTACCTTCTCTCTGTCAGATTGCATGACTTGCTTTATACTTGCTATTCTAGCCATGTTTTATCTACTATTTCTGTTAATAAAATCATTCGGTAAATTGGTCATATATCCAACAATCCAAAAACCTTATTATAGGCAATTTACCCCAAGTGGTTTTGCTGCTTCCATGAGACCTCCTATGTTTGAGGGTATCCACTATAAGAGGTGGCGCGTGAGAGCAGTCTTATGGTTTCAAACCATGAGTTGCTATGACGCCACTCTTGGCAAACCTGAAGGAGAGCAAGATGCCCAACAGGCACAAGCTTTTCAGAAAATGGATACCTTGTTTAAGGCTGCGCTCTTGAGTGTTCTTGGAGAGAACATAGTTGATGCTTATTCGTCAATTGACAATGGAAAAGATATGTGGGACGCACTCGAGGCCAAGTTTGGGGTCTCGGATGCCGGCACTGAGCTGTACATCATGGAGCAATTCTATGATTACAGGATGACTGAAGAGCGCTCCGTGGTTGAGCAGGCTCATGAGATACAGTCATTTGCTAGAGAACTTGAGCACTTCAATTGCATGCTACCGGACAAGTTTGTTGCCGGGGGTATCATCACTAAGCTTCCTCCTTCATGGAGGAACTTTGCTACCTTATTGAAACATAAGAGACAGGAGTTTTCCGTTCCGGATCTCATTGGTACTCTTGATGTGGAAGAAAAGGCGAGAGCAAAGGACACACGTGCTCGAGGTATTGAGGGAGGATCTAGTGCCAATGTGGTACAG
Organism: Triticum dicoccoides; assembly: GCF_002162155.2. NCBI lineage: Eukaryota > Viridiplantae > Streptophyta > Magnoliopsida > Poales > Poaceae > Triticum > Triticum dicoccoides. The sequence goes on from NC_041387.1 coordinate 307,214,900, forward strand.
AAGCAGAACTTCCGGCCCCACAAGTTCAAGAACAAGGGCAAGTTTGATGGTAAAGCAAAGTTTGATGGGAAGAACAAGGTTGTGCAACACACGAACTTCAAAAAGAAGAATGGCAAGAAGAAAGGTGCTTGTCATGTGTGTGGAGATCCTGATCATTGGGCTCCTAGTTGCCCTAATCGCTATGACAAGCGTCATCCTGGGAAAGGCGGCAAGACCGCTAATGTTGTCATTGGAGACACTGACATGAAGGATGTTGGGTATGGTATATTTCCCACTATTCTTTCAGTATGTCATTCTCCTGACTGGTTGATTGACACGGGTGCTAATGTGCATGTATGCGGTGATATTTCCATGTTTTCGTCTTATCAGACCGCAGGGACTTCAACCGTGCTGATGGGCAACGGTTCAAGTGCTTCTGTTCGTGGTGTTGGCACGGTTGATCTGAAGTTTACTTCGGGGAAGATCGTGCGGCTGAAGAACGTGCATTATGTCCCCTCCGTCAATAAAAATCTTGTTAGCGGGTCTCTTCTGTGTAGAGATGGCTATAAGCTTGTCTTTGAGTCGAATAAATTTGTAATATCCAAATATGGAACCTTTGTTGGTAAAGGCTATGAGTCAGGAGGCCTGTTTCGTTTATCCTTATCAGACGTTTGCAATAAAGTTGTTAATCATATTTGCAACAATAGTGAATCAAATGTGTGGCATTCACGTCTTTGTCATGTTAACTTTGGTTGCATGTCGCGACTAGCAAAGTTGAACTTAATCCCTAGTTTCACCACTGTCAAGGGATCTAAGTGTCAAGTATGTGTGCAAGCTAAGCAACCTCGTAATCTCACGTGACTGCGGAAACGAGAAATCTTGCACCACTAGAACTTATACATTCAGATCTATGTGAAATGATGGTGTTTTGACAAAAGGTGGAAAGAAATATTTCATGACGTTAATTGACGACTCCACTAGATACTGTTGTGTGTATCTTCTGAAATCTAAGGATGAGGCTCTGAACTTTTTCAAGATCTATAAAGCTGAAGTGGAAAACCAACTTGATCGGAAAATCAAGAGGCTTAGGTCCGACCGTGGTGGAGAGTATTTTTCCAATGAATTTGATGCTTTTTGTGCGGAACATGGTATAATCCATGAGAGGACGCCTCCCTACTCACCTCAGTCAAATGGGGTGGCCGAAAGAAAGAACTGTACTCTAACTGATTTGGTTAACGCCATGTTAGACACATCGGGTCTCTCCAAGGCATGGTGGGGGGAGGCGATATTGACAGCATGTCATGTCCTAAATCGAGTTCCCACAAAGAACAAAGAGATAACTCCGTTCGAGGAATGGGAGAAGAAAAGGTTAAAGCTCTCTTATCTACGAACCTGGGGTTGTTTGGCGAAAGTCAATGTGCCAATTGTAAAGAAGCGGAAGCTGGGACCAAAAATTGTGGATTATGTTTTCCTGGGATATGCTTTTCATAGCATTGGCTATAGATTCTTGGTTGTAAAATCTGAGGTACCTGACATGCATGTCGGTACGATCATGGAGTCGAATGATGCGACTTTCTTTGAAGATATCTTTCCCATGAAGGATATGGCTACCTCATCTAATCAGGAGATGCCTAGTTCATCGAATCAGGAACCAGTTACAATTACCGAACCTGCCATTTCGATGGAACACTTTGAAAGTCCTGTGGAGAAAAACAATGAAGTTCCTACTAGGAGCAAGAGACAGAGGACTGCAAAGTCCTTTGGTGATGATTTTCTTGTGTATCTCACAGATGACACTCCCAGTTCTATTTTGGAGGCCTATGCATCGAAAGATGCTGACTACTGGAAGGAAGCGATTCGTAGCGAGATGGATTCCATCTTGGCGAATGAAACTTGGGAGATAACTGATCGTCCTTATGGGTGCAAACCTATAGGATGCAAATGGGTATTCAAGAAGAAGCTTAGGCCTGATGGTACTACTGAAAAGTACAAGGCTCGGCTCGTGGCTAAGGGTTATACCCAAAAGGAAGGTGAAGACTTCTTTGATACTTACTCACCTGTGGCTCAACTGACCACTATTCGAGTTCTACTTTCACTAGCTGCCTCACATGGTCTTCTCGTTCATCGAATGGATGTTAAGACTGCTTTCCTGAATGGAGAGTTGGATGAGGAAATTTATATGGAACAACCAGATGGGTTTGTAATAGATGGTCAGGAAGGGAAAGTGTGCAAGTTGCTGAAGTCTTTGTACGGACTCAAGCAAGCACCCAAACAGTGGCATGAGAAGTTCGAAAGAACTTTAACAGCTGTAGGCTTTGTTGTGAACGAAGCTGACAAATGTGTGTACTATCGCCATGGTGGGGGCGAGGGAGTTATGCTTTGCTTGTATGTTGATGACATACTGATTTTCGGAACAAATCTGAATGTTATTAAGGAGGTCAAGGATTTCCTATCTCGCTGTTTTGAGATGAAGGATTTAGGAGTGGCTGATGTCATTCTGAACATCAAGTTGTTGAGAGATGATGATGGTGGGATTACATTGCTTCAATCTCACTATGTGGAAAAGATCTTGAGTCGCTTTGGCTATAGTGACTGCAAGCCCTCTCCAACACCATATGATGCTAGCGTGCTGCTTCGAAAGAATCGAAGAATTGCTAGAGATCAATTGAAGTATTCTCAAATTATTGGCTCGCTTATGTACTTAGCCAGTGCTACAAGACCTGACATCTCTTTTGCTGTTAGCAAGCTGAGCCGGTTTGTCTCAAAACCGGGAGATGTGCATTGGAAAGCTCTAGAGAGAGTTTTGCGTTATTTGAAAGGCACTGTAAATTATGGAATTCACTACACTGGGCATCCAAAGGTGCTTGAAGGGTATAGTGACTCAAACTGGATCTCAGATGCTGATGAGATAAAGGCCACGAGCGGATATGTGTTCACTCATGGAGGTGGCGCTGTTTCTTGGAAGTCTTGCAAGCAGACCATCTTAACGAGGTCAACTATGGAAGCAGAACTCACAGCACTAGATACAGCTACGGTTGAAACAGATTGGCTTCGCCGGCTCTTGAATGACTTGCCGGTTGTTGAGAAACCTGTACCGGGTGTCCTTATGAACTGCGACAATCAAACTGTGATCACAAAAGTGAGCAGCTCAAAGGATAACATGAAGTCATCAAGACACGTTCAGAGAAGGTTAAAGTCTGTCAGGAAAATGAGAAACTCCGGAGTTATTGCATTGGATTATATCCAAACGTCTAAAAATCTGGCAGATCCTTTCACTAAGGGTCTATCACGTAATGTGATAGATAATGCATCGAGGGAGATGGGTATGAGACCCACAATATGAGTTGTTCACAGTGGTAACCTATTCTTTGTGATCGGAGATCCCGTGAATTAGATGTGGAAGACAAGCTGTTGGTCAACTGGGAGGAGAGTATCCTTATTTTTAAAATACCACTCCATGAAGATGCAATACTCTCCCAATCTGCATGGCAGGTTGATGTATATCTTAATGTGTTCTAAGTGGCTCTTTGAAGCAGAGATGTTGTCCTGCAGAACATCTTTTGAAGAACACACCTATATGAGTCTGATTGTCAAACGTCGCAATCTATGAGAGTAGGGTTCTCTCTAGTAAACTCATGAAAGGTCATGGAGTATGACGCATAAGCTCCACCCGCGGGGAAGACCCACGGTAGCCACGTATCGGTCAAGGCTTTATGTGAAGCTAGATTCGCAGAAAACTTGCAGTTCAAGGCCCAGTCCACTGTTCAAGTTGCTTACTAGTGTAGCATAGAGCTCTAGGTGGAAGTTCAACTTAACAGTCTCCACTGCAATACCGGTATATAAAACAGTGTTTTGGAACCAAAGGCAAATTTCTGTGTGCCTCTGGGATCTGGTGGGGGATTGCTGGAATTTAGTCTATATTGGGGCAGCCCAATAACTATTTCAGAAATTCCTAATAAATCCTAGAGGCCCACTTATCCCATTTGTGCAAGGCAAGGGATACTACTAAAGTTTAGTCCCACATTGCTAGTTTAGAGGGAGTTGGACCTCCTTATAAGGGAGGCTCCTTCCCCACTTGTATGAGCATGAGAACAAGAGGGACATCCACGCGCGCTCCTCCTCCGCCGCCCGCCTCCCCACGCCAGGCCATGCCACGCCACGCCTCGCCTCGCCTCGTCACGACGCGCCGCGGGTTGCGGGAATGAGCCGAGCCGATGTCTAAATTTTTGCCACGCACTACGGGTATGCCAAAGGTCACTCAGAAGCTGAAACATTTTGTCTGTGCCTGGACACTGAATTCGAACGGCGCGCCTCTTCGGCTGCTGTCTGTTTGTTTCGTCTCCCGCATTCCCTTCAGCTCCCGGCGCAACCTCTCGCCTCCTTCTCTTGCGCCTATAAAAGGGAGGTCGCTCCTCTCAGAGAGACGCACCAGAACTACTTCTTCCTCTCGCCACCGGTTCCTGAGCACTGCGCTGCTGCTACGATCTTCTCCATCCCGGCTTGCGGCGTGCACCGCAGGTCGGGACAGTAGGCCTCCGAAACCGCACTCTTTGAGTCCTGTACGGGAGAAGGGTGATAAGGTTTTTGGGGAGCGCTTTGCGCGACTACTGGCTGCTTCATCACGTACGATCCGGTCACCGACGACTGCTTCCCCGACGACGACTTCTTCCCTGACGTCCACGACTTCCTCGACGACATGGCAGGCGAGGACACCGACCCCAAGTCCAGCGCTTCTGCTGCTGCTGTGCCGTACGTGTTCTTCTCCTTTTTGTTAGAAGTCCTGTTAAAGTTCTTGGCTCTAGTTTCTGCTCTACGTATGTTAGGCTCTATGTCGTATAAGCAACTTCATCTAGTGACTGTTCTACATGTGTTTACCTCAAGTTCATATATGCGGACGATGTTTACCTTCTCTCTGTCAGATTGCATGAATTGGTATATATTTGCTATTTTAGTCATGTTTTATCTACTATTTCTGTTAATAAAATCATTCGGTAAATTGCTCATATTTCCAACAATCCAAAAACCTTATTATAGGCAATTTACCCCAAGTGGTTTTGCTGCTTCCATGAGACCTCCTATGTTTGAGGGTATCCACTATAAGAGGTGGCGCGTGAGAGCAGTCTTATGGTTTCAGACCATGAGCTGCTATGACGCCACTCTTGGCAAACCTGAAGGAGAGCAAGATGCCCAACAGGCACAAGCTTTTCAGAAAATGGATACTTTGTTTAAGGCTGCTCTCTTGAGTGTTCTTGGTGAGAACATAGTTGATGCTTATGCGTCAATTGACAATGGAAAAGATATGTGGGACGCACTCGAGGCCAAGTTTGGGGTCTCGGATGCCGGCACTGAGCTGTACATCATGGAGCAATTCTATGATTACAGGATGACTGAAGAGCGCTCCGTGGTTGAGCAGGCTCACGAGATACAGTCATTTGCTAGAGAACTTGAGCACTTCAACTGCATGCTACCGGACAAGTTTGTTGCCGGGGGTATCATCACTAAGCTTCCTCCTTCATGGAGGAACTTTGCTACCTTACTGAAACATAAGAGACAGGAGTTTTCCGTTCCGGATCTCATTGGTACTCTTGATGTGGAAGAAAAGGCGAGAGCAAAGGACACACGTGCTCGAGGTATTGAGGGAGGATCTAGTGCCAATCTGGTACAGAAGAAAAATTTACAGTCCCACAAGTTCAAGAACAAGGGCAAGTTTGATGGTAAAGGAAAGTTTGATGGGAAGAACAAGGATGTGCAGCACACGAACTTCAAGAAGAAGAATGACAAGAAGAAAGGTGCTTGTCACGTGTGTGGAGATCCTGATCATTGGGCTCCTAGTTGCCCCAATCGCTATGACAAGCGTCATCCTGGGAAAGGCGGCAAGACCGCTAATGTTGTCATCGGGGACATTGACATGAAGGATGCTGGGTATGGTATATTTCCCACTATTCTTTCAGTATGTCATTCTCCTGATTGGTTGATTGACACGGGTGCTAATGTGCATGTATGCGGTGATATTTCCATGTTTTCGTCTTATCAGACCGCAGGGACTTCAACCGTGCTGATGGGCAACGGTTCAAGTGCTTCTGTTCGTGATGTTGGCACGGTCGATCTGAAGTTTACTTCGGGGAAGATCGTGCGGCTGAAGAACGTGCATTATGTCCCCTCCGTCAATAAAAATCTTGTTAGCGGTCTCTTCTGTGTAGAGATGGCTATAAGCTTGTCTTCGAGTCAAATAAATTTGTAATATCCAAGTATGGAACCTTTGTTGGTAAAGGCTATGAGTCAGGAGGCCTGTTTCGTTTATCCTTATCAAACATTTGCAATAGAGTTGTTAATCATATTTGCAACAATAGTGAATCAAATGTGTGGCATTCACGACTTTGTCATGTTAACTTTGGTTGCATGTCGCGACTAGCGAAGTTGAACTTAATCCCTAGTTTCACCACCGTTAAGGGATCTAAGTGTCAAGTGTGTGTGCAAGCTAAGCAACCTCGTAAATCTCATGTGACTGCGGAGACGAGAAATCTTGCACCACTAGAACTTATACATTCAGATCTATGTGAAATGAATGGTGTTTTGACAAAAGGTGGAAAGAAATATTTCATGACGTTAATTGACGACTCCACTAGATACTGTTGTGTGTATCTTCTGAAATCTAAGGATGAGGCTTTGAACTTTTTCAAGATCTATAAAGCTAAAGTGGAAAACCAACTTGATCGGAAAATCAAGAGGCTTAGGTCCGACCGTGGTGGAGAGTATTTTTCCAATGAATTTGATGCTTTTTGTGTGGAACATGGTATAATCCATGAGAGGACGCCTCCCTACTCACCTCAGTCAAATGGGGTGGCTGAAAGAAAGAACCGTACTCTAACTGATTTGGTTAACGCCATGTTAGACACATCGGGTCTCTCCAAGGCATGGTGGGGGGAGGCGATATTGACAGCATGTCATGTCCTAAATCGAGTTCCCACAAAGAACAAAGAGATAACTCCATTCGAGGAATGGGAGAAGAAAAGGTTAAAACTCTCTTATCTGCGAACATGGGGTTGTTTGGCGAAAGTCAATGTTCCAATTCCAAAGAAGCGGAAACTTGGACCAAAGACTGTGGATTGTGTTTTCTTGGGATATGCTTTTCATAGCATTGGCTATAGATTCTTGGTTGTAAAATCTGAGGTACCTGACATGCATGTCGGTACGATCATGGAGTCGAATGATGCGACTTTCTTTGAAGATATCTTTCCCATGAAGGATATGGCTACCTCATCTAATCAGGAGATGCCTAGTTCATCGAATCAGGAACCAGTTACAATTACCGAACCTGCCATTTCGATTGAACACTTTGAAAATCCCGTGGAGGAGAACAATGAAGTTCCTATTAGGAGCAAGAGATAGAGGACTGCAAAGTCCTTTGGTGATGATTTTCTTGTGTATCTCATAGATGACACTCCCAGTTCTATTTCAGAGGCTTATGCATCTGAAGATGCTGACTACTGGAAGGAAGCAGTTCGTAGCGAGATGGATTCCATCTTGGCGAATGAAACTTGGGAGATAACTGATCGTCCTTATGGGTGCAAACCTATAGGATGCAAATGGGTATTCAAGAAGAAGCTTAGGCCTGATGGTACTATTGAAAAGTACAAGGCTCGGCTCGTGGCTAAGGGTTATACCCAAAATGAAGGTGAAGATTTCTTTGATACTTACTCACCTGTGGCTCGACTGACCACTATTTGAGTTCTACTTTCACTAGCTGCCTCACATGGTCTTCTCGTTCATCAAATGGATGTTAAGACTGCTTTCCTGAATGGAGAGTTGGATGAGGAAATTTATATGGAACAACCAGATGGGTTTGTAATAGATGGTCAGGAAGGGAAAGTGTGCAAATTGCTGAAGTCTTTGTATGGACTCAAGCAAGCACCCAAACAGTGGCATGAGAAGTTCGAAAGAACTTTAACAGCTGCAGGCTTTGTTGTGAACGAAGCTGACAAATGTGTGTACTATCGCCATGGTGGGGGCGAGGGAGTTATGCTTTGCTTGTATGTTGATGACATACTGATTTTTGGAACAAATCTAAATGTTATTAAGGAGGTCAAGGATTTCCTATCTCGCTGTTTTGAGATGAAAGATTTAGGAGTGGCTGATGTCATTCTGAACATCAAGTTGTTGAGAGATGATGATGGTGGGATTACATTGCTTCAATCTCACTATGTGGAAAAGATCTTGAGTCGCTTTGGCTATAGTGACTGCAAGCCCTCTCCAACACCATATGATGCTAGCGTGCTGCTTCGAAAGAATCGAAGAATTGCTAGAGATCAATTGAAGTATTCTCAGATTATTGGCTCGCTTATGTACTTAGCCAGTGCTACAAGACCTGACATCTCTTTTGCTGTTAGCAAGCTGAGCCGGTTTGTCTCAAAACCGGGAGATGTGCATTGGAAAGCTCTAGAGAGAGTTTTGCGTTATTTAAAAGGCACTGTAAACTATGGAATTCACTACACTGGGCACCCAAAGGTGCTTGAAGGGTATAGTGACTCAAACTGGATCTCAGATGCTGATGAGATAAAGGCCACGAGCGGATATGTGTTCACTCATGGAGGTGGCGCTATTTCTTGGAAGTTTTGCAAGCAGACCATCTTAACGAGGTCAACTATGGAAGCAGAACTCACAGCACTAGATACAGCTACGGTTGAAACAGATTGGCTTCGCCGGCTCTTGAATGACTTGCCGGTTGTTGAGAAACCTGTACCGGGTGTCCTTATGAACTGCGACAATCAAACTGTGATCACAAAAGTGAGCAGCTCAAAGGATAACATGAAGTCATCAAGACACGTTCAGAGAAGGTTAAAGTCTGTCGGGAAAATGAGAAACTCCGGAGTTATTGCATTGGATTATATCCAAACGTCTAAAAATCTGGCAGATCCTTTCACTAAGGGTCTATCACGTAATGTGATAGATAATGCATCGAGGGAGATGGGTATGAGACCCACAATATGAGTTGTTCACAGTGGTAACCTATTCTTTGTGATCGGAGATCCCGTGAATTAGATGTGGTAGACAAGCTGTTGGTCAACTGGGAGGAGAGTATCCTTATTTTTTAAATACCACTCCATGAAGATGCAATACTCTCCTAATCTGCATGGCAGGTTGATGTATATCTTAATGTGTTCTAAGTGGCTCTTTGAAGCAGAGATGTTGTCCTGCAGAACATCTTTTGAAGAACACACCTATATGAGTCTGATTGTCAAACGTCGCAATCTATGAGAGTAGGGTTCTCTCTAGTAAACTCATGAAAGGTCATGGAGTATGACGCATAAGCTCCACCCGCGGGGAAGACCCACGGTAGCCACGTATCGGTCAAGGCTTTATGTGAAGCTAGATTCGCAGAAAACTTGCAGTTCAAGGCCGAGTCCACTGTTCAAGTTGCTTACTAGTGTAGCATAGAGCTCTAGGTGGAAGTTCAACTTAACAGTCTCCACTGCAATACCGGTATATAAAACAGTGTTTTGGAACCAAAGGTAAATTTCTGTGTGCCTCTGGGATCTGGTGGGGGATTGCTGGAATTTGTCTATATTGGGGCAGCCCAATAACTATTTCAGAAATTCCTAATAAATCCTAGAGGCCCACTTATCCCATTTGTGCAAGGCAAGGGATACTACTAAAGTTTAGTCCCACATTGCTAGTTTAGAGGGAGTTGGACCTCCTTATAAGGGAGGCTCCTTCCCCACTTGTATGAGCATGAGAACAAGAGGGACATCCACGCGCGCTCCTCCTCCGCCGCCCGCCTCGCCACGCCACGCCTCGCCTCGCCTCGCCTCGTCACGACGCGCCGCGGGTTGCGGGAATGAGCCGAGCCATTGTCTAAATTTTTGCCACGCACTACGGGTATGCGAAAGGTCACTCGGAAGCTGAAACATTTTGTCTGTGCCTGGACACTGAATTCGAACGGCTCGCCTCTTCGGCTGCTGTCTGTTCGTTTCGTCTCCCGTATTCCCTTCAGCTCCCGGCGCAACCTCTCGCCTCCTTCTCTTGCGCCTATAAAAGGGAGGTCGCTCCTCTCAGAGAGAGGCACCAGAACTACTTCTTCCTCTCGCCACCGGTTCTTGAGCACTGCGCTGCTGCTACGATCTTCTCCATCCCGGCTTGCGGCGTGCACCGCAGGTCGGGACAGTAGGCCTCCGAAACCGCACTCTTTGAGTCCTGTACGGGAGAAGGGTGATAAGGTTTTGGGGGAGCGCTTTGCGCGACTACTGGCTTCTTCATCACGGACGATCCGGTCGCCGACGACTACTTCCCCTACGACGACTTCTTCCCCGACGTCCACAACCTCCTCGACGACATGGCAGGCGAGGACACCGACCCCAAGTCCAGCGCTCCTGCTGCTGCTGTGCCGTACGTGTTCTTCTCCTTTCTGTTAGAAGTCCTACTACAGTTCTTGGCTCTAGTTTCTGTCCTACGTATGTTAGGTTCTATGTCGTATAAGCAACTTCATCTAGTGACTGTTCTAGATGTGTTTACCTCAAGTTCATATATGCAGACGATGTTTACCTTCTCTCTGTCAGATTGCATGACTTGCTTTATACTTGCTATTCTAGCCATGTTTTATCTACTATTTCTGTTAATAAAATCATTCGGTAAATTGCTCATATATCCAACAATCCAAAAACCTTATTATAGGCAATTTACCCCAAGTGGTTTTGCTGCTTCCATGAGACCTCCTATGTTTGAGGGTATCCACTATAAGAGGTGGCGCGTGAGAGCAGTCTTATGGTTTCAAACCATGAGTTGCTATGACGCCACTCTTGGCAAACCTGAAGGAGAGCAAGATGCCCAACAGGCACAAGCTTTTCAGAAAATGGATACCTTGTTTAAGGCTGCGCTCTTGAGTGTTCTTGGAGAGAACATAGTTGATGCTTATGCGTCAATTGACAATGGAAAAGATATGTGGGACGCACTCGAGGCCAAGTTTGGGGTCTCAGATGCCGGCACTGAGCTGTACATCATGGAGCAATTCTATGATTACAGGATGACTGAAGAGCGCTCCGTGGTTGAGCAGGCTCATGAGATACAGTCATTTGCTAGAGAACTTGAGCACTTCAATTGCATGCTACCGGACAAGTTTGTTGCCGGGGGTATCATCACTAAGCTTCCTCCTTCATGGAGGAACTTTGCTACCTTACTGAAACATAAGAGACAGGAGTTTTCCGTTCCGGATCTCATTGGTACTCTTGATGTGGAAGAAAAGGCGAGAGCAAAGGACACACGTGCTCGAGGTATTGAGGGAGGATCTAGTGCCAATGTGGTACAGAAGCAGAACTTCCAGCCCCACAAGTTCAAGAACAAGGGCAAGTTTGATGGTAAAGCAAAGTTTGATGGGAAGAACAAGGCTGTGCAACACACGAACTTCAAAAAGAAGAATGGCAAGAAGAAAGGTGCTTGTCATGTGTGTGGAGATCCTGATCATTGGGCTCCTAGTTGCCCTAATCGTTATGACAAGCGTCATCCTGGGAAAGGCGGCAAGACCGCTAATGTTGTCATCGGGGACATTGACATGAAGGATGCTGGGTATGGTATATTTCCCACTATTCTTTCAGTATGTCATTCTCCTGATTGGTTGATTGACACGGGTGCTAATGTGCATGTATGCGGTGATATTTCCATGTTTTCGTCTTATCAGACCGCAGGGACTTCAACCGTGCTGATGGGCAACGGTTCAAGTGCTTCTGTTCGTGGTGTTGGCACGGTCGATCTGAAGTTTACTTCGGGGAAGATCATGCGGCTGAAGAACGTGCATTATGTCCCCTCCGTCAATAAAAATCTTGTTAACGGATCTCTTCTGTGTAGAGATGGCTATAAGCTTGTCTTCGAGTCAAATAAATTTGTAATATCCAAGTATGGAACCTTTGTTGGTAAAGGCTATGAGTCAGGAGGCCTGTTTCATTTATCCTTATCAGACGTTTGCAATAAAGTTGTTAATCATATTTGCAACAATAGTGAATCAAATGTGTGGCATTCACGACTTTGTCATGTTAACTTTGGTTGCATGTCGCGACTAGCGAAGTTGAACTTAATCCCTAGTTTCATGACTGTTAAGGGATCTAAGTGTCAAGTGTGTGTGCAAGCTAAGCAACCTCGTAAATCTCATGTGACTGCGGAGACGAGAAATCTTGCACCACTAGAACTTATACATTCAGATCTATGTGAAATGAATGGTGTTTTGACAAAAGGTGGAAAGAAATATTTCATGACGTTAATTGACGACTCCACTAGATACTGTTGTGTGTATCTTCAGAAATCTAAGGATGAGGCTTTGAACTTTTTCAAGATCTATAAAGCTGAAGTGGAAAACCAACTTGATCGGAAAATCAAGAGGCTTAGGTCCGACCGTGGTGGAGAGTATTTTTCCAATGAATTTGATGCTTTTTGTGTGGAACATGGTATAATCCATGAGAGGACGCCTCCCTACTCACCTCAGTCAAATGGGGTGGCTGAAAGAAAGAACCGTACTCTAACTGATTTGGTTAACGCCATGTTAGACACATCGGGTCTCTCCAAGGCATGGTGGGGGGAGGCGATATTGACAACATGTCATGTCCTAAATCGAGTTCCCACAAAGAACAAAGAGATAACTCCATTCGAGGAATGGGAGAAGAAAAGGTTAAAACTCTCTTATCTGCGAACATGGGGTTGTTTGGCGAAAGTCAATGTTCCAATTCCAAAGAAGCGGAAACTTGGACCAAAGACTGTGGATTGTGTTTTCTTAGGATATGCTTTTCGTAGCATTGGCTATAGATTCTTGGTTGTAAAATCTGAGGTACCTGACATGCATGTCGGTACGATCATGGAGTCGAATGATGCGACTTTATTTGAAGATATCTTTCCCATGAAGGATATGGCTACCTCATCTAATCAGGAGATGCCTAGTTCATCGAATCAGGAACCAGTTACAATTACCGAACCTGCCATTTCGATGGAACGCTTTGAAAATCCCGTGGAGGAGAACAATGAAGTTCCTATTAGGAGCAAGAGACAGAGGACTGCAAAGTCCTTTGGTGATGATTTTCTTGTGTATCTCATAGATGACACTCCCAGTTCTATTTCGGAGGCCTATGCATCGGAAGATGCTGACTACTGGAAGGAAGCGGTTCGTAGCGAGATGGATTCCATCTTGGCGAATGAAACTTGGGAGATAACTGATCGTCCTTATGGGTGCAAACCTATAGGATGCAAATCGGTATTCAAGAAGAAGCTTAGGCCTGATGGTACTATTGAAAAGTACAAGGCTCGGCTCGTGGCTAAGGGTTATACCCAAAAGGAAGGTGAAGATTTCTTTGATACTTACTCACCTGTGGCTCGACTGACCACTATTCGAGTTCTACTTTCACTAGCTGCCTCACATGGTCTTCTCGTTCATCGAATGGATGTTAAGACTGCTTTCCTGAATGGAGAGTTGGATGAGGAAATTTATATGGAACAACCAGATGGGTTTGTAATAGATGGTCAGGAAGGGAAAGTGTGCAAATTGCTGAAGTCTTTGTATGGACTCAAGCAAGCACCCAAACAGTGGCATGAGAAGTTCGAAAGAACTTTAACAGCTGCAGGCTTTGTTGTGAACGAAGCTGACAAATGTGTGTACTATCGCCATGGTGGGGGCGAGGGAGTTATGCTTTGCTTGTATGTTGATGACATACTGATTTTCGGAACAAATCTGAATGTTATTAAGGAGGTCAAGGATTTCCTATCTCGCTGTTTTGAGATGAAGGATTTAGGAGTGGCTGATGTCATTCTGAACATCAAGTTGTTGAGAGATGATGATGGTGGGATTACATTGCTTCAATCTCACTATGTGGAAAAGATCTTGAGTCGCTTTGGCTATAGTGACTGCAAGCCCTCTCCAACACCATATGATGCTAGCGTGCTGCTTCGAAAGAATCGAAGAATTGCTAGAGATCAATTGAAGTATTCTCAGATTATTGGCTCGCTTATGTACTTAGCCAGTGCTACAAGACCTGACATCTCTTTTGCTGTTAGCAAGCTGAGCCGGTTTGTCTCAAAACCGGGAGATGTGCATTGGAAAGCTCTAGAGAGAGTTTTGCGTTATTTGAAAGGCACTGTAAATTATGGAATTCACTACACTGGGCATCCAAAGGTGCTTGAAGGGTATAGTGACTCAAACTGGATCTCAGATGTTGATGAGATAAAGGCCACGAGCGGATATGTGTTCACTCATGGAGGTGGCGCTGTTTCTTGGAAGTCTTGCAAGCAGACCATCTTAACGAGGTCAACTATGGAAGCAGAACTCACAGCACTAGATACAACTACGGTCGAAGCAGATTGGCTTCGCCGACTCTTGAATGACTTGCCGGTTGTTGAGAAACCTGTACCGGGTATCCTTATGAACTGTGACAATCAAACTGTGATCACGAAAGTGAACAGCTCTAAGGATAACATGAAGTCATCAAGACACGTTCAGAGAAGGTTAAAGTCTGTCAGGAAAATGAGAAACTCCGGAGTTATTGCATTGGATTATATCCAAACGTCTAAAAATCTGGCAGATCCTTTCACTAAGGGTCTATCACGTAATGTGATAGATAATGCATCGAGGGAGATGGGTATGAGACCCACAATATGAGTTGTTCACAGTGGTAACTTATTCTTTGTGATCGGAGATCCCGTGAATTAGATGTGGAAGACAAGCTGTTGGTCAACTGGGAGGAGAGTATCCTTATTTTTAAAATACCACTCCATGAAGATGCAATACTCTCCTAATCTGCATGGCAGGTTGATGTATATCTTAATGTGTTCTAAGTGGCTCTTTGAAGCAGAGATGTTGTCCTGCAGAACATCTTTTGAAGAACACACCTATATGAGTCTGATTGTCAAACGTCGCAATCTATGAGAGTAGGGTTCTCTCTAGTAAACTCATGAAAGGTCATGGAGTATGACGCATAAGCTCCACCCGCGGGGAAGACCCACGGTAGCCACGTATCGGTCAAGGCTTTATGTGAAGCTAGATTCGCAGAAAACTTGCAGTTCAAGGCCCAGTCCACTGTTCAAGTTGCTTACTAGTGTAGCATAGAGCTCTATGTGGAAGTTCAACTTAACAGTCTCCACTGCAATACCGGTATATAAAAAGTGTTTTGGAACCAAAGGTAAATTTCTGTGTGCCTCTGGGATCTGGTGGGGGATTGCTGGAATTTAGTCTATATTGGGGCAACTCAATAACTATTTCAGAAATTCCTAATAAATCCTAGAGGCCCACTTAGCCCATTTGTGCAAGGCAAGGGATACTACTAAAGTTTAGTCCCACATTGCTAGTTTAGAGGGAGTTGGACCTCCTTATAAGGGAGGCTCCTTCCCCACTTGTATGAGCATGAGAACAAGAGGGACATCCACGCGCGCTCCTCCTCCGCTGCCCGCCACGCCTCGCCTCGCCTCGCCTCGCCTCGACGCGCCGCGGGTTGCGGGAATGAGCCGAGCCGATGTCTAAATTTTTGCCACGCACTACGGGTATGCGAAAGGTCACTCGGAAGCAGACACTGAATTCGAACGGCGCGCCTCTTCGGCTGCTGTTTGTTCGTTTCGTCTCCCGCATTCCCTTCAGCTCCCGGCGCAACCTCTCGCCTCCTTCTCTTGCGCCTATAAAAGGGAGGTCGCTCCTCTCAGAGAGAGGCACCAGAACTACTTCTTCCTCTCACCACCGGTTCCTGAGCACTGCGCTGCTGCTACGATCTTCTCCATCCCGGCTTGCGGCGTGCACCGCAGGTCGGGACAGTAGGCCTCCGAAACCGCACTCTTTGAGTCCTTTACGGGAGAAGGGTGATAAGGTTTTTGGGGAGCGCTTTGCGCGACTACTGGCTGCTTCATCACGGACGATCCGGTCGCCGACGACGACTTCCCCGACGACGACTTCTTCCCTGACGTCCACGACTTCCTCGACGACATGGCAGGCGAGGACACCGACCCCAAGTCCAGCGCTTCTGCTGCTGCTGTGCCGTACGTGTCCTTCTCCTTTCTGTTAGAAGTCCTGTTACAGTTCTTGGCTCTAGTTTCTGCTCTACGTATGTTAGGCTCTATGTCGTATAAGCAACTTCATCTAGTGACTGTTCTACATGTGTTTACCTCAAGTTCATATATGCGGACGATGTTTACCTTCTCTCTGTCAGATTGCATGAATTGCTGTATATTTGCTATTTTAGTCATGTTTTATCTACTATTTCTGTTAATAAAATCATTCGGTAAATTGCTCATATTTCCAACACGATACACTGCCCCGCCCACCGTCCCGCCCGACCACCTGGGCCACTGGCGCGCTGTCAGCTGGACGCCCAGCGCCGCCCTACACACCCAAGCACTGCCGTGGGTGACTAGGGTGACCGACCAGCACCACTGGGGGCTGCAGCTACCTCCTGCCGCAGCCTCACGCCGCCGCTAAAGCACCTCGCTCATCGATTATTTGGGCTCGGTTGCTGCTTTCCAAGATTCCTCTCACTCGCAGGTACCTTCAGCCTATCTGTATCCCCTTTGATGTAAGTTTTTACTCTCAGCAGTATGGTGTTATCTAATTATTATTTTAGATGGCATCTGTATGGCCAAACAAGATTACATTGGTAGTGGTATATAGCAGTTGTCAATTGTGTGTTATGTATAGTAGAACCTAAGAGCTGCAGTGCATCAGTTGACGGATGGTTCTGATGGCTGCTGCAATAAACCTGTAGCACCAGATGGCGATGTTGTTCTTAACGATTTGCAAACACACCACTAAGTCTAAGAGAACGTGGTGTCAGAACTTCCCATATGATATGATTGTAATCAGTCAGTTGATGGAAAGCTAAGAAGAGCAGCGACCTTCCCCGTGCTGCTGCTTCCTCCTTACCCTCTTGGATGATTGAACTGCATCACATGGTGCTCGTCCGAATTTACAGCGGTGGATCACACGGCAGGTTTTGAGGGAAGTTTAGAGTGAATGGGGATTAAGGTCCAGACATGTATTTTTTAGTAGATTCAGATAGGTTCTTCCCACCCTTTTTCATTTCTTAGCTCATTCGTAATTTATTAGATGAAATTCTGAGACCGACGTTCCATTATCTAAATCATATGATCTCTTCTGTTAGTAAACAATAGTGTGTGCGTAGTGATGGAGTGGATTCGCAACAAAGTGGGAAGCAAAAAATCATGTTTTAGCTAGTTGAGTCAAAATTGTAGCTTCACACGCAGTGGTGCGCCTCAGTTTGTGACTCCCTGGTGATGATGTAGGTTGAAGAGGACACACCCCAACTTGGAACAAGGTGACTATGTGGATTCACAACAAAGAGGCGTTTGGGAACACCAACACCGCCATCTCGGGCCGTTCAACAATGCGGCCCCAGGAAGTTCGCTGCCACAACCCCTAGATCACAGTGGCATCGAACTAAGAAGTCAGGTGCGTCTCCTTTCGCTCCTCTCCCCTTTGCTTCATGAAATGGATCCTCAGTCCCTCCTCCACATTTGTGTTTTAACTGTAGTGCAGATGCAATTTGAGCTGCCCTTTCTTTCTCTGACACAAGTTTGCAAAGCCATGTTCCCTTGTTGGCCCTAGCAGACTGGAGGTGCTCGTCGCTGTACTCCGTCCATCCTATCCTGCCAGATGAGTTGGCCGCCCAGACCACTCCATCGCGAGCTCGGGTTCTCCCAGTGTGAGAGGAACGCAGCCGCCGCCCCAGTCAGTCGCCCCTCCTCCCCTGCCCACAAGCCAGGAGAAGTTCATGTATTGTTGCTCACGGGGGAAGTTTATCTAAGTTGACACAAACAAGGTCATTTTGTATAAAAAATATAGACAAAAAGAAAATTGTGGATCTCTTGTGTGTGTGTGGGCACGCGCGTATTACATTGAATTAAAAAAACTATTTTTAGTCATGTTTGTTTTCCATATTGGTTTTATAGTGTTAGTTTTTTGTGTTCATCGAGTAAAGAATTAGAAGTTCAATTTTGAGAAAGCAGCAAGTTCAACCAATATGGAAACACTGAAAAAATATTGAATCCAATATTTTTTTAGTGAGGTTCAAATTGGAAAGACATGATAAAAAAAAAGTATTCTCCGTTCTTTACAATAAAAAGTATCATGTGTTGGTTGGTTTCCTCAACTAGTTGCTCTCTCACACACATTACTTTGCTGCTTCTCTCTCACACACAATAAAAAGTATTTGACTGAAAAACATTGAATACACTGGAAAAAATCGTCGTCAGTGGCCGGGACGCCAGGTGAGATGCGCCATTGCCAACTTCCTAGTTCCTATTTTAATGGAGTAACAGTTTACTAAAATTGTTGTATTCTGCAACTGTTGCTAATCTTTAGTTCAGAATTGAGAGTTGTGTGGACTGTTGTAGTATTATATGTTAGTAGGGAGTTGAATGGAAACAGTTGGTATTTGCATTATGCCTGTTGTAAAGATGCTAGAAGGTAATCTAAATCCAGTTTGTTTGGGGACCAAATCATAACATATTCACATTAAACCCTGACACTGAAATTATTGGTTTCATAGTACTGTCCTTGATACAAATAGTTTAGTTATCCCATCGGCACTATTTGTCACTTGTAACTTTGGAACTTAGATACCCAACTCAGTCAAGTTATTTGTACTATAGATTCTTTGAACAACATGTGAAACAAATTCAGGTTAATTCTACAGTACTTCATGAAATGTTGTTTTTCAGGCTTTTTGTGCATAATCCTACAGTTATTCGTTAATTCTGTAAAACATTGATATTTAAATTATTGATCTTCTCAAACTGTTGCACTACGTGTGACATGATGCCTAACTTCCTCATTTTCTATTCTAATTCAGCGCACGCAGACCTGCGGTACCGAAATGTCAATGCAGAGTAGAGAAAGATAAGAGTGGGACTCCTGACCGTCGATCGTCCACCTCTTCAGAAGTGTCGCCGCCTCAGACACTATGACATGAGAATCCAGAACTGTATTTTTCATTGAGATGTCGGTTTAGGAAGTGCCTCTTGTGTCTGTTAGCAACTTAGCATAGATAAACTTGAGTCAGCTTGTGGTTCTAAATTTCAGAACTTGTGTGAAGAAATTTCTTCTCCAGTTTTCTACCAAAGCACCTCCACCAGCATAATGCTTGCATGCGTGTACTAGCACATAGTGTTGTGTGTGCTATGAATTGGTGTTGCACTGTGCAGGTATGTTCTCCTTTAATTTTTTGCTTTTCAAAATCACATGAAGTTCATGTTTCAGAAAATTCTAAGTTTGGAGGTATAACACGCGGAAATATTTCATCCAAAAACAAGAACCACCTAGGCGATTTCATCGAATAAAACAAAAATGCATAAAAAAGTGTCCAAACGAAAAATCAAAAAGTTCCCAAAAGATACAACATATTAAATTCTTAGAAAGTAGAAAATTCTTAATTCTGTTTAGCAAGTTTAACTCCTTTTTAAAATGGAACTTTCTTTTTTCTAAGAAGTTCACATTCAGAAAAATAAACAGTTTAAAAATCAATAAATCAATGGATTTTCCCTCCTTTGGTAAAAAACCTCAAGTTCAAAATTAACTAATAGCGAAGTTCAATTGTTTATAAAAATAGAGAATGTGAATAATGGATCAGTTTTATTTCCCCCGTTTCTAAAAGTAAATACACAGAAGTTCCAAATAAAATAGTTGAGAAGTTCAAATTAAAATAACAGAGTAGTTCGACATTTGAAACAACTCACATATTTTTCGTTACTAAATAATGGAAGGCGAGAAGCTCAAACAAAAAATATAGCACTTTGAAAATCATAAAAAAGGATTTTCACCATTTTTAAATAAAAAACTCAAGAAGTTCAAATATGAAATAACGGACCGGTCCAGTATTTATTACAAAACTATGATTTTTTTCGTTACTAAAAGAAATAAACCAAGAGTCCAAATTACAAGAATAGACAGTTCGATATTTATATTACTCAGATTTTCGTTGTTACTTTAATAATAATCAAGAAGTTCAAACTAAAACAAACAGAGTAGTTTCGTGGGTACGAAAAACTCAAAATTCTTTCCGATTCTAGGAAAGATAAAAGTATGAAGTTAAATTTGTAAAAAAAATGTTTGATGCTTATTTAAAAGACATATTTTTTAAGAAGTCCAAATTAAAATAATAGAGAAGTTCAAAATCAATAAAAAATCAGACTTTTTCTCGTTACTAAAAGAAGAAAAGGAAGAAGTTCAAACTAAAACAAGGAACAAACTAAAAAAGGGTTAAAAATAAATACCTCGTTTTTAAAACAACAAGAAGTTCAAACTAAAAAACAAAGTGGTTCAAAAGTGATAACAACCAGAAGTTCACGTGCTACATGATGTGTGTTTTCATATGAGAAAAAAAAGAATAAAAAGGCAAAGTCCAACTTTTTTTTGCTAGAAGTTCAAGTGCTCGGCCCGAGAAATTTCCAGAATTATTTTGAGAGAGGTTGGAAAAAAATATGTGACAGAAGTTCAAAAAGCTGAAAATACCGGGAAGTTCAACTACTACACGAAGTGTGTTTCGGGTAAGAATATATGAATGGAAAATTAAAAGCTTAAAATGGTTATTGCAAGATGTTCACGTGCTCCCCCCCGGTGAAGTTCAAGATATCTAGTGCAAAACGTCCGACCTTCAATACATGTAAAAAAAGGCAAAAAATGACGTGTTTTTGCAATTTTTTAAACTGCTCTCAAACGACAAAAAATTATAACGTCTGTCTACATGAAAAAGATGCTCCTATTCAAATGCTTTCCAATGGTATATTACATGTTGTATTCTGATGAATGGTTTAAAAGTTTTATGTATACCATTAAAAACACATTTTTACACATTCAGAAAAATATTTTGAACCGTCGCGAGTATGAAAAACTGATCAACATGAAAAAGTTGCATCTTTTCAACAGCTTTTCATCAGCATATCATTTGCTCAATTCCGGTAAGTGGTTTGGGAGTTACGGCAAAAAACAACACGTCAAAAACAGAGTGAAGTTCAAACAGACATGCTCTAGAAGTTCAACTACTTCACACAGTGCATTTCCATTCGCGATTAAACGTAGAAATCATGATCTTGTCATTTTCTAATTTATTTCAAAATGGCAGGAATATCGTTTGTGTAAGTTCAAGTCCTCGGTCGGAGAAAGTTAAAAAAATTATTGTGAGAGAGGTTTGTACAAAAGGAATATCATTTGTGTAACACTGACGAATGGATAAAAGAAATTAGAAACGAAAATACGTCACAGAAGTTCAACGTGAAAACAGTAGGAAGTTAAACTACTACGCTGAATGAATTTTAGATGAAAAACTTCTAAAATCTTTGCGAGTATGAAAAAATGTTCAACACGGAAAAGTTGCGTGTTTACAGCAGCTTCCCATCGGTATATCACTTGTTCAATTCTGATAAGTGGATGAAGAGCTACGAGCAGTACATGGAGACCTACGAGCAAAAAAAAGAACGTGAAAAACAGAGTGAAGTTAAAGTAGACATGCCGAGAAGTTCAAGTTCTCCACGCGATGCATCTTCGAAATATGTGTTTCGCGATAAAGGCAGAATGAATGATCTCGCCGTTTTTGAAATTACTTAAAAACGGCTAGGAATCAGAGAAAACCATCAACACGAAAAAGTTTTACATTTTCCGTAGCTTTTCAACGGTATATTATTTGCCCCATTCCGGTAAAGTTTGTAAAAATTACGGCGAAAATACATTTTTAGTCATTTTCAAATTGACTTAAAACCTTAAAGAATTGGGAGAAAAATATATACCAAAAATTTTCGCATTTGTTCAAGCTTTCCAACGCCGTATCATTTGCCGCATTCGGACTTGCGGTTAAAAAATTAGCTCAAAAATACGAACTCGGTGGAACTTGTACCATTTTCTAAATTACTTTTAAACCGTTCAAAACTAGAAAAAACTTTCAACATGAAAAAGTAGCGCATTTTCATAAGCTTTGCAACGCTATATCATTTGCCTCATTTGGATTAGCCGTTTAGAAATGACATCGAAAATACGAACTCGGCTGTTTGGTTTACGAAATTTCACGATTTTCCAAATTACTCTTTAACCGTAGGGAATGAGAGAAAACTATCAACATGTGGAAGGGGCGGTTTTGCAGCAGCTTTTCAACGCCATGTTATTTTCCTCATTTCGATAAACAGTGTAGAAATGCGATCGAAAATATGATTCACGTTTTTTGTATGAAGAAAAACAATTTTCAAAACTGCTCTTAAACCGCTTAAATTTTGCCAAAAATTTAACTTGGGTCATGATACTCGTGTCCATAGCTTTCCAACAATATATCGTAAGCCCCAATTGGGCAATGTTGGCAAAAGTTCAACCTAGCACCGGGAGAAGTTCAGGTCGAACAACTCGGGCAATAAATTTGCAAAAAACGCGAGTTCATCATAACCGGAGAGCAAAATCCGCCAACTAGCATGATTCCTATTTAAAAACGACATTTAGTTGCTAAAAACCGTTTCTAGATTACACTTACATCACATAGAACATGACTAACTAGAATAATTCGCGCGGGGAGACACGGTTGCGAAAATAGCCCGAAGGTCGGGTTCATACAGAGGGAAGTTCAGGCATGTAACTCAAGAAGTTCATGTTGTGATCAGAATAATATTCTGATCCCGTGATTAGAATAGTGTTTATGTATGTGTGTACTCTTCTAATGCTTCAATATGCTAGTCTTTTATAGGCTAGGCCTTTCCCTTCTCTTTTGGCATTTCTGCAGTTCAGTCCAAAGATATAGCTCATTCCTTTGATACCGATGCATACTTAGTATAGATATAGATCTGATGTAAGTCTTGCGAGTACTTTGGATGAGTACTTACGGTTGCTTTGCTACCTCTTTTTTGTATACCCGATTGTTATGACGGATCCCATGAGCCAGATGACACTACCGACACTACTACTACCCCGAGGATGCCTACAACTACGTGGAGGCCTCCGACGACCAGAAATAATTAGGAGGCTCCCTGGCAGAAGGCCTTACCTTTTCGATCGTCGTCATTGTTTGTACTGGACTTCTTAAAGCAGACTTGTTTATCTATGTCTATACTCAGATATTGTTGCTTCCGCTAACTTGTTTTTATTCGAGCCTTCGAGACCCCTGGGTTGTAATATAAAGTTTGTATGACTTTAATTTATGTCTAGATTTGTGTTGTGATGTATTCCCGTAAGTCTCTGATCTTATCGTGCGTATTTGCGTGTATGATTAGTGCATAATTAAGTCAGGTAAGAAGGCGTCGGGTGGTTGAATAAATTCAGAAGGTTATTAAGGGGAAGAAGGCGTCGGGAGGTTGAATAAATTCAGAAGGTTTAAGAAATGATACAACTGTTCATTTTGCATCGGACAGCTGGAAAGAACACAAATTACCGAGTCTAACTTACACCTAGCCACTTCCACTTCCTTTTAGAAAACACCTGCCCAATTCATACTTCCGATTCCGTGAAACACATTTATAGCTCTTCAGTAATACTCCCTTCATTTCAAATTACTCGTCGTGGTTTTAGTTCAAATTTGAATTAAAGCTGGCCATAGTGGGGAGTAACATATAATAGTATCATGCATATGATACTAGTATATGATATTACACCCATAATGCATAGTATCGTATAGTATCATAGATGGTCTCATTTATTGCCATGCAGACACATATTCCCTCTCTCTCAGTTTACAGGGCGTGCGCGTATCCCTAGGTCGTCAATTTGACCAAACTAATACAAGTCATATATTACAAAAAATATACCAATATAAACTTTAGATGTTCTATTTTCAAAAGGTATAATTTTTGTGTTATATAGTTTATATTAGGGTGATAAAATTGGCAACCTAGGTATACGCGTAGGACTTGTAAACCAAGACGGATGGAGTATAGCATTACATTTATTATCATACGGTATCTACCTATGTTACTATGACCCCATCTCTCTTCTTTAATTGCCTGTCACATTACTATGACCCCCTCTCTCTTCTTTAATTGTCTGCCATATAAGCATGTTTGCAAGTCCCAAGTACATGATACTATTTATGTTACCCCCACTATGGCCAGCCTAAAACCACGACGAGTAATTTGGAAGGGAGTAGTACTAGCGTGTTAAGGAAGTCCTAACAAATCACAACCAGTTGCAACACATTGCAGTTATGAGCTCTGCATTTCTTTTCCTTGCAGGTCAAAAGGGCGTGCATATCCTTCAACTACAACTACTAGCTGACTGCCCGTGCGTTGCTACGGAGCGGCACAACATTGTTTGTCCCGCTTGACCCTTCACTGGTTCTTATTTTTCTTGACATGTTTCTTATCCCACCAATAACCAGACAAACATTGATCTTCCTTCACTGGTCCGCCACTGCACTCTAGCTTTGTTGTCCGGGTTTAACTTCACTTGATATAGCTCCATTGTGAGATTATAAGCTAACACTTTTAATGTTTGTGATTTGTTCTTTTATGGATTTATTGACAACGCTCATGTGTCTATGTGTGTTTTCATGAGGATTTTGGACTAACCAGACCTTCAAATAAACGCTTCCTGTGTTTGCCCTCTTTCATTCTCACCAAGCATCACAAAATTTTCAGAGTAAGTGAATTCATCATTGTGCTCATATTTGCTCCTGGTTAGCTCAGACCCTAAATGTACTTCCAGTCTGATCAAATCAGGCGTAGATAAAGCATAATGAGCTGGAAAGGCGAAAAATAAATATGGGCAAAGTCTTACTGGAATATGCTGGTGATATATATAAACTGAACATAGTTTGGTCAGTCTATGCTCGCTCACTGAACAAAAACGGAACCACGGATAAACCTCATACTGGATGCTAAATTATCTACATACAACAACATACCATGAAGTTTTCTGACAATGTCACTGAGCAACAAGTCTTTCCTTCTATTTTTCAGAAACTGTGTTGCCTTTCTCCCACATAGCTCCCTTTCCGCCGATCACCATGTCCCTTTCTCCACACTAAGTCCCATATGAAAAACAAGATAAAGCATGAATATGATCTTTCTCATCCTCGGCTACCTTTGTTAGTCCTTATTTGTGCATCTTGCTTGCAGTAGATTGAAACATATATGTACAATAAAAAATAGCACGTAAACTGACCCTGGTATATGGAGACTACGACTGCAGCTGAGGTTGTGGCATCGTCCAAGAGGAAGCCATCAGCATGCCAGCCGGGCAGCGTCTTCGTCAGGTACTGGGAGATGCTGCTGCCGCTCGCGCTAGCCGTGCCACTGACGTCGCCACTGTAGCCTGCATGACCTCGTGTTGCAGGGGCTACTGATGTTCTCTTCCTCCCCCGGTTCCTCCTGACCCTAACGACATTGAGGATTTACCCAGGAAACACTACCATGGTCAGTGTAACACTAATTTACTTACCAAGAAAACAACACCTTCCTCCCCCATGTTCCAAAGCTGGGCTAAATAGGACACATGCTTCAAGTCCACCCTCCATGCATCCAGTCCCTAGTTCATGTTGTGGACAAATATGCCTCCTCCCTTTTCCGCTCGCCCCAATCGTGTGCTCTTTTCTCACCTCTACATTCAGTGAGTACATCAGAATCTCATATATATCAACATAATCTTTTTTTTTTGAAACATCAATATAAACTTCATAACATATGGTAGAATTGGATATGGATACATCGACGACGGCAAGAAACTGTAGATCTAAGTGAGTTGCACTTTTACAAGGAGACCAGGTGAGCCCGTTCTGCAGGAGCAAGGTTGTTAAAAATTTCAAGTTGGTTCCCTTGCACTAGGAGATGACGAAACATTACTTTATCCATTTCAGAGATCTGCAAAAGATCATCATCAAATAATTAAATGGTCCAAAATAACGTAATGTATGATCATCTTATTTCATTCATTTCAGAAAAATGAATTATGAAGCAAGAAGTACAAATTGGAGGTATTATGTGATCTTCATGGGAAAGAATATAAGACAGGAAAAGAGAAAAAAGGAGGAATTTTACCAGCGCCCGGAGGCTCGCCCTCCGTCAACAACATCAGTGCCCAATCCTTATCTGAAATTCAACAACAATTAGCATGCATAAACAATAACTTAACGTCTTCTAGTTTCTTAAGGAATTCGTCTTCCTTGCAATAAGTACCGCAGAACTTAAAAAAAAGGGAGGCATAATCAAGATCCTTCAAGCACATTCCATGACGAGCAGAAAAATGAAGCCGTCGGTACAATCCCATGACGAGCAGAAAAATGAGGCGGTACAAAATCACATTTTTGTGTACAATGAACCGCAGAAGAGAAAAGAAGCGGAACCGCGACCTACAGTACCTGCTGCGGATGCGTCGCCGGAGAATTTGAGCTTTAGGGCGCTGGAGGAGGGCGGTGCTAGATTGGAGACACTCACACTTAACCCATGGATCCGAAGAGTGGGGTGGGCAGCGTACAGAGGCTGCGCGATGGTGACCAACACGACGACATCGCGGCAGGGACGGAGACGGAGAATATATGGTCCTCATGCAGTGGGGGGTGCAGGGCCGGTGGCGATGTCCACAGCCCAGACCGCAGCCACGGCGACACGGCGTCTTCCACGGCCAGGACCACAGCCACAACAATGCGGCGTCTTCCATGGCCAGGACTGCAGCCACATTGACCACGAGAGGACGATGAGGGAAGCAACGGCGGCGAATTTCTGAAGAGGGAAGAGAGATTGGTTCGGCAGCGATGAGGGGTGGGGGGAGACGAAGGGTGGGACGTGTGTTCGTAGGTTCTGGCCTTCTGGGTCGTGGGTCTATTTTTTTTCTTTGGGCTATTTTTTCGAGCGAGGATATTTAATCCTGCATACGAAGGGTGGAGGGAGAGGTTGATCGTTAGGAGGGGAGGTCGAACCATCACCACGACGACAACGACGGTAGATCCTCTTTTAATAGTAAAGATTCCACAAGGCTAAACGGTCCTACTATTACATCCTTTTTTGATTCTCATGCGCCGAGGGGCTTCAGGGAAATCCAAACTTCCATACAGGATTACAAAACAACCATCGTTCCTTCAAATTTACAAGAGATGATACTATATTTCTAACTGGTCCTTGCTCGGAGCAGAATCAAGGTGATTTCGAATCAACCTTTGATCCATGATCATGTTCGGAATCTGCAGAAGAATAGCCGATCGCTCAGTCCAGGACTCACCAAATATACAAAAGAAGATGATGTGTGCAACGATTTGAGTACCTTTTCACCAAAGAAAATCTTTGTGTTATTGGCAATTGATTCAATGAACCTCAGCTCAAGATACTCAGGTGTAAGTTTTAGCTTGTTAGCCTCTGCTTCCTTCGTAATCCTAGACAGACCAGACCGAATGCAGCAAGTTAACAAGAAGCATCCATGAGCAGGATAAATGAAGAAACAGTAATGCTTGTCATGCCTGTAATAGTTTGCATCTGCAAGGGCTCTCTCTCGGGCAAGAAACATTTCATTATCAATCTGCTGCTGCCTTTTGGAACTGTCCTTCTCCGTTAGCATCTGCTGCATGAGGATCTTGCTCACTAGTGCATTCTTTTCTGCTTCAGATAGTGCGATCTTCTTCTGAGTTTCTGCCTCCTTTTCTGCCACCTTTTGCCTTTCGATGGCAATTAGCGCCTGGATTAAAGATACTATATATAAGTAAACAAAAGATAAGTACACAGAAAACATTCTCCAGACCTTATTAGTTACACAAACAAGGAGACCTTAATAGTTACACAAACAAGGAGATGTCGTCATCATATTAGAACCTGTAACATTAAATCAACATAAGTAATCATTCCTGCAAGCAAAGAATCATGCCTATATCAGAAAAAACATATACTCCCTCTGATCCAAAATAAAAGGTGTACTGATTTTTCAACAAGTCAATATTCTCTAACCTTGACCAAGTTTATGGAGAAAAATATCAATGTCTTCAAAACCATATTATCATTAGATTCATCATGAAATATATTTTCACTTCTATTTATTTAAAATTGTAGATGTTCATATATTTTGCTATAAACTTGGTCAAAATAGAAAACCTTTGACTTTTCAATAAACTACTATACCTTATAGTTTCCAACGGAGGGACTAATAATTAACTGATCTAGGATCTTTAGCACTGGGGGTGCCACAGTTCACAAGTACAATGTATGAACATAACTTTACTACATATGTTCAAAATTTGTGAAAATTACACTAGGAATAGTATAATTTAGTGTAATGATCATCACAATTCCAACCAATAGCCCCAAAATAGGGTTTAAGTTGTAGACCGTCCCAGGACTCAAAGTTGCTGCTTTCCAAGATATATTTGTGTATCATGATTTGGAAAAAAGCTCGGTCAGGGAGAACCTCGTGACAATTGGTTGGTTAGAGGTGCGTTGCGCACCCAGTGTGCTCGTGGTTGTCTTGCTAAAAATGCCATGGGTGCTAGTGCCTGTTGGTCAAGACTTGAAAAAGGCTTGCTGATCTAATAAAACATTACTGCCTTTTCATGATGGCATGAGATAGGGGTCAGAACTTAAAACATTGATAACAAGCCCTACTAATACTAGGAATATGTTAATTCATAAAGCAGCTTGTGAAGTTGCAAAATTTTAGTTTACAAAGTAAAATAGTTGCAATTTCTATTACTACAGAGTTATATGCAACATGAACAATCCATTGTCAATCGGGATGACTTTGAAAAATCAATCAGAGCAACTAACTAGGTGTTCCAACTTCGTTAGCCACAATAGCTTATTGAACAAGGTCTAATGCATGATATGTATGCTGCACAAACAATAGCATCTCAAGAACTGAGCATTGTATAAACTTCGCATGGACACAAGTATCAGATGATTTGGTCACATGAAGTGCATATACCTTTGTACGCTCCTCCTCCATAAGTTCAAAATTTCTCCTAATACTAACAGGTATGTTTGGTTTTGTAACACGAACACTGATAATCTCAATTCCAGGAGCATAGCGCGTGCAGTCCCTTTGGATAGCTTCTTTCATGGTCTCATCAATCTGATATTTTGGCAGGACAGGTGAACCGGTGATAAAGGTATAAGGTTAATATATTGGACAGCTAAATGTAAGAAGGGAAAATATCAGGTGAAAAATGTTAATTCGCTATTGAACTCATAGATTTCAAAATATTCTCAAAAGAATACTATGTATTGGGAGAATATTTTCTATATCTATACAAATTTCAAGGATACTTAGCCAAACAGTGGAACCACTATATCAGTAATTAATTGTCTTCTTGTGTCTCACTGGTGTGTTTTGAGTTAGATTACAGAAGGTTGCAGAAATGTAGAATATAACATGCACCTACATCTCATAATCATTTCACACCAAAGAGTTGTGCATATGCTTTACAGTGAGTTTTCACCCATTTGAATTTTAACTGCACATTTTGTCATGCAAGAAAGAACCAAAAGTGGATTATTAGATGAAAAGGATTTACCAACCTGATCGAACATGTCAATGTAAACTTGCTGCAAACTATGAGCACTGCAGAACTGGTTTATCTCGTGATGAATTTTGTCATATATCCATGTCTTATCATAATGCACACCATAATTGAGCAGGGTCTCATAAACAAAGTCTTTATTGAGACGATTGACAACCTACAGATCACCCAGTGGATTAACCAAAACAGAAACAAGCAAATAAACTTTGTAGAGCAGAGTTATAACTTATAATAGAAACGATTTTACTGAGCAACCATGGAATTAGCAAATTTCTGACTTTGCAAGCCCGCTCCCCCGCCGCCGCTGCACCGGCCCACGCCGGCTGCCGCTCCGGCACCGTCGCCCACCGCGCTCTGATGGCCACCCCGCCGCCTTTCGCCTCCAGCCGTTCTCGGGAGCTCTGATGGCTGGGGTCGAGCCCATCCTTTGCGGGATCTGAAGCCCCTTCCTACCGCGACATGCTCTGCCCCCCCCCCACACACACACACCCCGCCTGCCTCCTCTCCGCTCCCGCCCCAACCCCCGGCACTGCCGGCCGTGCATCGCTTCCCTCGCTCCGACATCCACCGATGGTGCACGGCGAGGAGGCCGTCCCCGATGGGCGAGGGCTGGGAGGTCGCCACCGGCAGGAGGCCCCGCTCGCCGTGCCGCCTCCGGCGCCCGCGTTGTGACCCCGGCCTACGCCGCAACCCGCCTCCGCCCCCTTCTTCGGGCAAATGCCCCGCTGCTTCGGCGACCACCCGGGCATGCCGCCGGGACGGACGTTGCCGCTTCTACGGCCACATTGCCCGCAACTGCACTACGCCGCGGCCCTACTCCCCCTTCGGCGCACCCCCTGCTGCCAAGTGCCTGTGGGCCGCGTCCCCGCATCTTTCGAGCTCGTCGGCGTCGAGCGTGGCAGGGCCGAGCCAGCCCGCGTTCTCCGGGCCTGATTCCCTGCCATCCTCAGCCACGCTGTGCCTGCCCGCGTCCTTCGGGCCCGGTTCCCTGCCGTCCTCCTCCCCCACGCCTCCCTCCAACGCAGGCACCCCCACCCCGACGGCCACTACCCAACCTGCCTCCACATCACGCGAGATCTTCGCGATGTCGGGGCACCTCTCGCTACGGCCAGCTGGTGCGGTCTGCTACATCCCTCGCTCGGCGCGCATCGACGCAGCAGAGCGCGCTCTCGAGCTTGCCCTGGTCGCCATGGTTGTCGGCCACCGCTCCGGCATCCTAGAGCATGGCTGGGACATCTCCACCATCCAACTTCCGTCTCCCTACTACATGTTGGCCGCTTGCGCCTGACACCGCGGACGGCGGCAACCTCTCCGTCTTCAAGCTTGAGGCTTGTACTACCAACCCCGACGGGATTCCTCACTCCTCTGAGCTACTCCTGGAGGAGCCAGATTCATTTGCTAGAGCCAACCCTGATCACGTTGAGCGTTTTGCGCTTCCGGTCCTGTGGTTCCTAGTTACCATCCACGTGCGCCACTCCGCCGACTACCGTTTCTCGTGCCTCCACATCGCGCGAGATCTCCGCGATGTCAGGGCACCACTCGCTATGGCCAGCGGGTGCGGTCTGCTACGTCCCTCGCTCGGCGCGCATCAACGCAACGTAGCACGCTCTCGGGCTTGCTCTGGTCGCCACGATTGCCGGCCACCTCACCGGCGTGTCATCCACAGACGTCGCGGGCGCGCTCTGCTCTCGCTTGCAGCTCGGGCCCAACGAGTTCTCCGTTCACCCCACCCACAGCGACGAATTTCTCCTCCGCTTCTTCGAACCTGCCACCCGCGCGAGCGTCGCCATAGCCCCCGTCCGTGGACCCAACTTCCGCCTACTCATCCAGCCCTGGAGCCGCCTCGCCGGCGCTGAGCCGCTCAGCCTGCGCACCCATGTTGATATTGAGATCTACGGCACCCTAGAGGATGGCTGGGACATCTCCTCCACCATCCAACTTGTCTCCCTACTACATGGTTGGCCGCCTTGCGCCTGACACCGCGGACGGCAGCAACCTCTCCATCTTCAAGCTTGAGGCTTGGACTACCAACCCCGACGGGATTCCTGGCTCCTCTGAGCTACTCCTGGAGCCGGATGCTTTAGTTGGAGCCGACCCTGATCGCGTTGAGCATTTTGCGCTTCCGGTCCTGCGGTTCCCAGTTACCATCCACGTGCGCCACTCCGCCGACTACTGTTTCTCTTGCCTCCACATCGCACGAGATCTCCGCGATGTCGGGGCACCCCTCGCTACGCCCCTCGCTCGGGCTCTTGAGCTTGCCCTGGTCGCCACGGTTGCCGGCCACTGCTCCGGCGTGTCATCCGCAGATGTCACGGGCGCGCTCTGCTCTCGCTTGCAGCTCGGCCCAACGAGTTCTTCGTTCACCCCACCCACAACGACGAATTTCTCCGCTTCTTCGACCCTGCAACCCGCGCGCGCGTCGCCATGGCCCCCATCCGTGGAACCAACTTCCGCCTGCTCATCCAGCCCTGGAGCAGCCTCGCCGGCGCTGAGCCGCTCAGCCTGCGCATCCATGTTGATATTGAGATCTACCACATCCCAGAGCATGGCCGGGACATCTCCTCCCCCATCCAATTTCTGTCTCCCTACTACATGGTTGGCCGCCCTGTGCCTAACACCGCGGACGACAGCAACCTCTCCGTCCTCAAGCTTGAGGCTTGGACTACCAACCCCGACAGGATTCCTCGCTCCTCTGGGCTACTCCTGGAGGAGCCAGATGCGTTTGCTGGAGCCGACCCTAATCGCGTTGAGCGTTTTGCGCTTCCAATCCTGCGGTTCCCAGTTACCATCAACGCGCGCCACTCCGCCGACTACCGTTTCCCGTGCCGCCCTCCCCCCGACCTCCCGGCAGCGATGCCGATGGCCTCGGCCGCAATTCCCTGCCTTGCCATGACACATGGCCCCGCCGCCATGATTTTCTGCGTACATCCGAAAACTGACAGTCTGGCCGCCCCTCCGGCCGCCATGCCGCACCCCTCCTCGCCGAGAGTGGCAAGAGGTGCTAGGACCTTACCCAGCCACTGGCGGCATGCCACATCACCCATCGGTCCACACACAGCTGGCCCACACCCAGGTGGACCCAGTCGCTGCTCTTCAAGTCGCCGTCATGCCTGTGAGACAGTTTGTCGCCACCTTCCAAGTTGCCACGCAGGCTGGGGCACCAGCAATTCGAATTGTGCCTTTAACCGGCCTAGCTGGTGCTAGCGACCCATCTCCTGGCTCACCTGGCGCACGCCCGGCCTCGGACCCGCTACTCCTTCTGGAGGCGGCCCTGGATCCCAACGACTCCCAGCAAGCGGCCAACTCCAACGGCCCTGCCCCCACTCTGGATTCGGCGTTGTTGCAGCCTCCACCAACCTCCAAGGATCCCGATGCCCCTTTCCTGACTACCGGGGATGCCCCGATGTTCCCGCCTGCCATCGCGACCCCAGCACTACAGGAGCTCAGCCAGTCGACCACTTTTGGCCCGACCCAGATTCTTCCCCCTGCCTACCCATCTTCTGGGCCCCCGCCTCGGACCCCTCCCGCCCCCACCTCGGGGCTGGAGACCACCCAACCAGCATGCATAACGCCCCTCGACCAGCGCAACTACCCCGCGCATGCATGCAATGCGGTGCCCACCGCGGGCTCCCCACGTAGCGCAAATCCGACCACAACCATGCAACTGCCGCCATGCACGTCGAATGGTACCGCTTCTTGCGCCGTCGCTCCACGTTCTGGGCTACCTACAATCTGTAAAGGAGCAGACCGCACCCATCTTGGATACCCCTGCACCTAGACGCAGACGTGGAGACATTCCTCCCAATTTCACCCATCACTGCAGCAACCGCATCGCGAAGCAAGATGGTGGCTTCGACTCCGAGACCAAGGCCAAGCACGTCCTCCTTCGTAGGCTGGGCCTACTCAACGATGATGAGCCACTCTCAGCCGACATCCTCGCCAAGTACTCCGGATTGTTCGACCGCCCACCCGCTACTACTCGCCTTTGCGGACTTCTCTGGTTGGCAAGTGCCGCGCGATCTGATTGCGGGTTGCGCCTCAGGCCAGCCTCTCCTTACCGCGGCTTGATCAGGCTTCTTCCTCCCCGCAGATGGCACTCGTGGTGGTATTCTCATCGCCTGGCGAGCGGATGTGATCGCTCTTGCCAACCCCATCATTGGCTCTTTCCACGTTTCCGCGACAGTCTCTTCTCTCTTCGGAACAAATACTTGGTGGATCTCGAGTATCTACGGGCCACAATCCGAGCCCGACAAGCTTGCGTTTCTCACGGAGCTTCATGATCTCCACGACTCCATAGCAGGGCCATGGCTCATTGGCGGCAACTTCAAGATGATTACTTCCCTTGCGGACAAGAACAATGGCCGCGTCAACCACCGGTCCATGAATCGTTTTCGTCGATACGCGACATCTACCTACATGGCAGGCGTTACACATGGTCTAATGAGCAAGACAACCCCACCCCGCGCGCAACGAGCGAGTTCTTGCACACCAGATTGGGAAACATGCAACCCCAACCACCTCCTCCACTGCCTCGCTACCGCGGTGTCTGATCACTGCCCGCTCGTTCTCGATTGTGCGTCGCGCGCTCCTGGGCAACCCCGATTTCATTTTGAGCGCTTTTGGACCAAAATTGAGGGCTTCCACCAAACCATCTCAGACGCCTGGAACTCTCAAGCGCATGACCCGGACCCTTTCCGGCGTATTTATGCCAAGCTCAAGGCTACCGCACGCGCTCTGCAAAGTTGGAGCTCCCGATCTACGGGCAACATCGCCATGCAACTCCTCGTCCCCCGGGAGTTCATCTACCGCCTTGACGTGGCCCAAGATCACTGCCCTCTCTCCGCGAGCGAAACTTGGCTTCGTCGGGAGCTTAAGCGCATATATCTCGGCTTGGCTTCCCTCCACCACTCCCTCGTACGCGAGCGCACACGCTTCTCATGGCTCACGAAAGGAGACGCGAACACCACCTTCCTGAAAATCCACGCCGTGCATCGTCACCAGAAAAACCGCATCCTCGGCCTTCATCATGAGGGCCTCTACATCACCGACGAAGCTAGCTTGGCCAAAATGGCGTTTTCCCACTTCTCGGCCACCATTGGTTCCTCCATCTCGCGCGAGCACATCATCAATCTTCACGCCTTCGACCACCGCCACTTCGATCTCCTGCCTCTTGAGGAGCCGTTCACCGAGGACGAGATCTGGCTCGCCGTCAAGTAGATGCCTACTGGGAAGGCGCCCGGCCCGATGGGTTCATTGTCGAGTTTCTACGCTCATGTTGGGCCATCGTGAAGGATGACATGTGTGCCGCCTTCAACAAGTTATATGCTATGAACGGCACGGGATTCCGTAAACTCAACGAACGCTCCTCTCGCTTTTGCCCAAGAAGCAAGATGCGTCTACTATCTCGGACTACCGGCCAATCAACCTCATACACCTAATTGCCAAACTCTTCGCCAAGGTGCTCTCTCTCCGGCTTGCGCCACGCCTCGGCAACCTCGTCTCCTCAAAACAGAGTGTGTTCATCGCGGGGAGGAGCGTCCATGACAACTTCCTCTTGGTCCAGCAAACCGCGAGGCTGCTTCACAATCTCAAAGCACCACGCGTTCTTCTGCAGCTGGACATCACCAAGGCCTTTGACACGGTCTCATGGCCCTTCCTTCTCGAAACCCCACGGCACATTGGCTTTGGCCACCGCTGGTGCGAATGGATCTCAATTCTCCTCTCCACGTCATCCACCCGGGTCCTCATCAACGACAACCCCGGGCCGCCGATATCCCACGCGCAGGGTCTACACCAGGGTGACCACGTCTCACCCATGCTCTTCGCCCTGGTCATTGATAAGCTTAACTCACTGCGACAGCATGCCACGCTTACGGGCATCCTCAAGGGGCTCACCCCACGTCATGTGGCGTCCGGCGTCTCCTTGTTCGCCGATGACGTGGTCATCTTCTGCCACACCGATGCCCACGAGCTAGACACTATCAAGGAGCTCCTCCGATTGTTCGGCAATGCCTCTGAGCTAAGCACCAACTTCCTTAAATGCTCCGCTACGCCAATCCGCTGCGGCAACGATGAGCTCGCCACCATCGAGTCCTCTCTTGCCTGCCCGATGTGGGCCTCCCTATCAAATACCTCGGCTTGCCGCTCTCGACCCGGAAGGTCTCAGCTTCCGCACTCCTCCCTTTAGTCGACAAGCTCGTGAAGAAGCTCGCTACTTGGAAAGCTTCCCTTCTCTCCCACGGGGAGTGCCTTGCCCTAGTCCGCCACGTGCTCACGGCCATGCTGATCCACATTCTGCTCGCGTTGACCTTAAACCCCCTGATCCTCAAAAAGATCCAACAGGCTGATCCATGATTTCCTGTGGCATGGAACAAGGATGCGCAAGCCGGATCTTGCATCGTCTCCTGGCAGAAGGTCTGTCGGCCCTTGGAGTTGGGTGGGCTCGCCGTTTGCGATCTTCTCCGCACCGGCATCGTGTTGCGTATTGACTTTGGCTCCAGGCCACCGACCCCAAGCGCATGTGGAAGCATCTACATCCCCCCTCCAACCGGGAGCCTTCCGAGCTTTTCCGGGCCTCAACTTTGTGGACACTTGGCAACGGCAACACTTGCAAATTTTGGCACGACCACTGGCCCAAGGGCAGGCCATCTCCGAGATCGCGCCTACCCTCTTTTCCCTTATCCCGCGTCAGCGCCAGAACAAGACTTGTCCGCGAGGCCCTCTCCAATCGTTGTTGGATCACGGACATCCATGGCAACCTCAGCCCCATGGCTATCCTTGAGTACGTGGAACTCCGGAGGCGTCTTCAACAGATCACCCTCTCTAGCGAGCCGGACCAGCTCTCCTGGATATGGACCGTCCACGGCGAGCTCTGCCTATAGAGCGCAGTTCATCGGTGCCACTGCTTCCCCCCACTGGCTCATCATTTGGAAATCTTGGGCTCCCATCAATACGAAAATCTTCCTGTGGCTGGCCTCCCTCGACTGTTGTGGGACTGCCGACAGTAGAGCGAGACACAACCTCCCTCACGACCCCACATGCAAGCTCTGCGACCAAGAGCACGAGACCATTCATCATCTGCTCGTGGGATGCGTCTTCACCCGCACCATCTGGCACGAGATCCTGGCCTGGTGCCGCATGACTGTGCTACCCCCAGACGGCAGGCTCAACTTCTTCGAGTGGTGGTCGATCGCCACATCTAGTGTGTCCACCTGCCTTCGCAAAAGACTATGCACCTTGATCATTCTCACTGCTTGGGCCATTTGGAAGCACCGGAACGCGGCACTCTTCGACGCTGCTATCCCATCTCACACCAAGCTTATTGACGACATCAAGCAGGATGATTTGTTATGGGCCAAAGCCGACGCAAAAGGGCTCGAAAGAACACTTCCTATAGCCTGAACCTTAACTTGTAAAGGCTAAGCAACCTCCTCTGCTCAACTTAGCGCCTTCGAGGTCGCCATTCGTGTGTACGGCACCGAAGGACGCTAACCCTGTACCTTCTCACCCTAACCTATCAATGGAATGATAGGCAGCGTTAGCGTATTTGGGGGAAAAAACAATATTACTAATACCTCTATCTTGTCAAAGCTGATCATGACACCGCCTTTCGTTCCACAAGGAATACCTTTGACCTGGTTTAGCAAAATAAGACGCATAAACATATTTATATCATGGACTCAACTGCCAAAGAAATACGCCACTCTTTCAGTTGGTACCTCAAAAGTTTGAAATAAGCAGACATGATCAGTAAATTAACAACAATTGGTTGAAAAAGAAAGGTAAACTAACTAAGATAAGATTGTATTGAAACCATAGCTTCATAAATGAAGGCAAAAGAAGGACATTCACTTGCCTGGTCTGTTTGGAGTGTAACCTGTATTGGCTCAAACTGGGTGATGAAAGGCAGCTTCAGGTGATAGCCTAGCAACAGAGACGAAATAAGCAAAGAGATACTCAAACAAAAAAGAAAAGAAAAGAAACACTTGGGAAAAGAAGTACCTGGAGTAGTAATGGTTTTCAAAAGAGCACCTCCCCTCCAGTATACCCCAACATGTCCTTCAGGAACTTGATGTAAAATGCTTGATGGAGCTGAGATTGAAACCTGTAAATATTAACCAATACATGAGCTATTTAACAGTAAGCTCCAAATAGAATGCTTAAATAAGAGAAATAATTTATCTACTATGTAGATATCAATATCCCTTTCTTCTTAGTTTATGTAAACCAATACACATCCTAAATTGCCTACTTGATATAAACAATGAGCTAAGCATAATAAATAGCACACTCAAATAAACATGAACAGGCAGGAGACAACATTTATGTAAAGCTGGTGAAACATCATAAGGGAAATTGCTGTTTTATGATCAGTCCTCTTAATGTCGTTTTGTACTTGTAAACTAGGGTATTGAAATACATAACGAAAGTGCATCTGTTCAAGCTTTTGATAATTTATCTCAAAAACAGATAAATACTTTCTCCGTCCGGAATTAGTTGACGCTCAAACGGATGCAGTGCTAGATACATTCGTTTGATCATGAACTAATTCCGGACGGACCGAGTATTCGAATTGCTTAACAAGGGTAGCAAAATATTTGAGTGATTATTACTGTTTATAACTCCAGTGGACCCTGATGAAAAGGGAACGACAACAGAAAGTGGCCTCTTCCTCTGTTGCCTTGATTCCTCACCTTGGAGGACACATTTGTAATATTGCCATTTTAGGGCAAGGCACAGTAAGCAAGTTGCAGTGCAATACCATCTTTAGATTCTCTTTCACTAAGGTCTGCAAGTGAAGTTCAAATTTAGCTGATCCTATTATTTTCTCTGTACGTATCAGTTCTCATCAAATGTGTGACTATTACTCCCTCTGTTCCTAAATATTTGTCTTTCTAGAGATTTCAACACGTGACTACATACGGATCAAAATGAGTGAATCTACACTAAAATATGTCTATATACATCCGTATGTGGTAGTCCATTTGAAATCTCTAAAAGACAAATATTTAGGAACGGAGGGAGTACTTCTTTCCCTAATAATAATAAAGCACGGATTGACTCCTTGGGTTCACCTTTTTTTACTGGCGTCCCCGGTGGGCCTACGCACACGCACAGAAAAAAGAACTGAATCCGAGTCCTAATCATAGGTCCCAAGTGGAAGCTGATAACTACACGATTGTTACAAAAACGGGTGCATTGACGTTTCTCCCCAAAAAATCATGACATAATCCCTTCCCATGATCTGATTTGATTCCAGGCTCTTGGTGGACGGGTCCGCCCCTCCTCTTCCGATCTCGCCTCCCTGTCCTAGGGTTCTGGCACCGTACATAATAAACAAGCAAGCTAGCAGGCGAGCCGGGGAGGAGGCCCTGCTGCTAGCAACCAAGATCTTCCAGCGGTAGACGTATCTTAGAACAGAGAAGAAAAGGAAAAGGAGGTTAGCCAAGGAGCCGATTTCCTGTCTTCCCGTCAGGGAGATCAACCGCCGCCGTTACTCCAGTAGCCAGCAGCCACGGCACGGCACAACCAGCCAGAGAACTCGGCAAGCACATCCAGACCAGAGACATTATGCCACCACACGCGGGCGGCAGTGCGCTCGGCAAGCACAACCAAACCAGATGCACAACGCCACCGCATGTGGTGGCAGCGGATCCTCCCAGCTCCTCGGATCGAGGCGGCTACAGGTTGTGGCTCTTGGCCCCGACGCCGCTTCTCTCGGTGCCACCTAGACATGTCTGCGGTGGTGGAGCACGATTGACTGGCGAGCAGCACGGGTGCGTGCGGCAGCGCGGCTCCATCATGGCCTTATGGATGGCCGCTGCTGCACCGTAGGCCCGTAGCACCACCTCCGCCACGACGTGCGGGGAACTTGGCGTCTGCTGCCACTCTGATGGGCGGACGCGCATGGCAGGTGTGATTTGCGCACCATCGTCAACTCTCGAAGTCAACGCGACACATGCGTCCTTCCTCCCGTCGCCAACGCCATGAGCATAGCAAGGGTGGCCATGTTCAACGGAGCAGCACGCGAGATCTCTCTGCTCCGGCAAGCGGAGGCACCAGGCTGCCAATCAAGATCTTGGAGAAACATGGCTACAACCATAAGGTAAATATACGTTGTAGGTTGCACCGCTTGATAGCAGATGTAATATTCCAACTTGAGCAACGTAAGAACTAATTGGCGCACGCAACTGCAAACCAGCCGATGGATGAATGGTTGCATA
Source organism: Triticum dicoccoides (assembly GCF_002162155.2). NCBI lineage: Eukaryota > Viridiplantae > Streptophyta > Magnoliopsida > Poales > Poaceae > Triticum > Triticum dicoccoides. The sequence continues at coordinate 307,254,522 of NC_041387.1, forward strand.
TGGATCTTGCGTTGTGCACTGCATATCTTTTGACAAGCCTGAAGATTTTACGGGGAGGGCTGGAGCTGCAAAGCCTGACGCTACTACAAGGTAGACAATTTCCGCCGGTCTGCTGTTTTTGTGTTACATGTGTCAACTCTGCATAGTTATGATCTGATTTTTGCAGTTCTGGCCAATTGTGCATGCATTAGGATGAAATAGCTTACTCAAAGTCGAATTCTACTATTCTTATTGAAGAGTTGATTGTATTTGTAGTTCTTTGGGGGATTGCAATATTAGGGGTGAAAAAAATGTATGCCGTGCATCTTTTTTGCTTTGCATAAATAATTTCTTTATATGCTACCATTTTTTAATTCCAGTTATGACGAATGTTTGCTCTCGTAAACGCTACATATGTCCCATCTTGATCTTAAGTCCTAATGGGGAGTAACTAGGTTCACGCAACGCAAAGTACTAAGTTAGTACTAAGCAGTAGCAAGTTTGGCTCTATTTGTGGTTGGTTGCAAGAGGGATATATTGTGATGCATGATGCTTAAAGCCTTTTGTTATATGCTTTATATTTTGAAATAGGATTTGTTTACTTTGTAACCTACTAACTCAGATATTTTAATAGTTTCCATTATTTGTTCATATTCAATCTACACAACCCGTATGATAGCTCACAATTTAAAGTAATAAGTTAATATTGTTGTGCTCAATTATATTCTAGGTCCATGTTCTCACAATCTTAGTAGCACTATTTTTGGATTGTTTTTCTAATTTCACTCGCAAAAACAACAGATGCGTGGTTCAGATGGGTGTGGGACAGTATAGACGCATACACTCATATATGTCGCAGGCACCTTAGTACCTTAGTAGTCTACGGGAATGCCTTCTCCCACCGTTTCTCTCGTTGCAACGCACGGGCATGTGTGCTAGTCTTCAAACTATGCATTTATAAAGTACATATAACAGATTCATGCTTTCTATCTCATTATAACAAAGTAGCATCTATTTCTATTAAAGGAAGGCATACTTTTGACTTTATTGACTTCCTACAACAACAACAAAGCCTTTCAGTCCCAAATAAGTTGGGGTAGGCTAGAGTTGAAACCCACAAGATCTCGAAACCTAGTCATGGTTCTGGAACGTGGACAGCTAACTTCCATGCACCCCTGTCCATGGCTAGTTCTTTGGTGATATTCCAGTCCTTCGGGTCTCTCTTTACGGACTCCTTCCATGTCAAGTTTGGTCTAACCCAACCTCTCTTGACATTATCAGCACGACTTAATCTTCCGCTATGTGCTGCCGCTTCTGGGGCCTGCATTGTATGTCCACATCATCTCAGACGATGTTGGACAAGCTTCTCTTCAATTGGTGCTACCTCAACTATCGTGTAATCATCATTCCGGACCTGATCCTTTCGTGTCTGGCCACATATCCATCTCAGTATGCACATCTCTGCTACACCTAACTGTTGGACATGTTGCCTTTCAGTTGGCCAACATTCTGTGCCATACAACATCGCAAGTCGAAGTGGTGTCTTATCTAACCTACCTTGTAGCTTTTGTGGCATTCCTTTGTCACTTTATGAACTTCCTCCTTATGATTAATAAGGCATAATCTTACAGATGAGGTACTACTAGTCCTTACTCACACTGGACTACCGAAACTTTTATGGTTTTATTAACAAATAGACCAGGAGACCAAAGATAGACTTCTTATCATTAATCACAGTTCAAAATACTGGCCAGTTAATCGGCATATCAGACAGTTAATCATGTCTTGGCCACCTGCTGATATGAAAACCACCTATTCATGGCATTAACCGGGTGGGCCGATTCATCAGACTGAAAAGCTGATTAACTGGCTGTCAGACCAAATAATCTGCTGGGCCGATTAACTGCCAAGGCAATTTGGGGCCAACTTCTCCCACAGCCACCCACGCATTAGGTTAGACAGAGGGTCGATTAACTCATTGTCCCTCACACTCGGGGAGGAGTAGCCGAGGGCACCATCCCCTCACCGAGCAACCACCGGCAACGTCCTTCACAAAGTAGCAGCAGCAACTAGTTTAGCTGATAGATGGATTGACTAGCCCACAGCTAGCTCAGCTGGAGGCGGATTGTTGTTGTTTGGACGAGGCAACACATATACCAAAGTGGATTCTGGAACATCCAAAGCCACACTACCTCACTCTATTTGCTGCCTTGTCCAAACAACAAGAATGTTGTCAGTTGCCACTTTGTGGGAAAAAAAAAAGGAAAAGGTTGCCTCCCTTGTTACATTACGGTGTACAGTAGCATATTTATCCATTAATTACAATGCATGTTGCTGTGTAGCCTAGGATATATATAGATATGGCCGTAGTTAACCTACCGATAAATGGGTTACCAAGAAATTCGGTTAATAGATTGATTCATCGATTAATCCCTAGGGCACGGGGCGGGCCCCGAACACAGTCACCCTATCATTGAGTTCTGGAGCAGCTCTCCGGCTCATGTATCTCAGGCTGCTGGGCAGACCTTACACAAAAGGGAGCGAGTGATACACAGGGGTGGTTCCATGCCAATAGAGATAGAGCAGAGAGAAATAGATAGCTATTACATTAATCCACATAACTCCTGGCCGAGCAGGCCACCAATCCGAGTGTTCCGCAGCGACCCCCA
>NC_041387.1:307257423-307265588 GCF_002162155.2 Triticum dicoccoides
GTCTTGAGAGTAGACGGTGCTCGTGGTGCCTCGTCCAGACAAGTAACCCAGAAAGAGGAAGCATGAGAGCCCCCGAGCCCTAATGCGAGGCAGGGTGCTCTGGGCGCCACCCAAATCTAAGACTTACTGAGTTCAAATGACAAAAGGAGCGGCGAGGCTCGTCGCACCATGCTTCCCGTGCCGGTGTTCCTTCTTCCTTAGTCAGGCGATGCCAATTATGCGACAACATTTGGCTCCTCAAAGCCGAGGTCATCCTCCGAGCTCTGTGGTTGTTGTCATCGTCGTGGTCGCGGTTGCGGCGAGGTTGTTCCTGACCCCGACCACCTCGCCCGCGGTCTGCTCCACGATCACGAGCACCGCCGACCTTCCTCACGCTTCCGGCCGCTGGGGTCATCGCGGTCGCCCTCGCGACACCCCCGACGATGATCCCCAATGAAGTAATGGACCTCCCGACAGTTCTCAAGGCCTTGCCCCTTGAGCGATGAAGAGGACACGACTTACCTGCACCTTCCTCGGTGGCTTCGACCTTCTCCTTGACAGCCACCAGCGCGCCCCGCTGCGGCTTGGGGCTCTGTCACTAGGACGAGCTCGGCCTTCCACTTCTTCGCCTTCTTAGTGGTAAAGATGACGGCATGCGGGGAGACCTTGGGGATCATGTTGGGGACCTAGCAGAAACATTGAATGAAACGTTGTATCGCCCCCTTCTTTTGCTTGACGACATGGAGAGTCCATGTCGGGGCGCACGAAGGTGCCCTGGAAGTTGGCCACGAACTGGCGTAGAGGTCGTCCCACAAATCCACGAAGCACGGTGGGAGGTTCATAAAGCCAACATCAGGCGAAGCCCTTCATGGCCATGGGGAACCGGTTGGCCATGACGTTCTCGGCGCACCCGGTCGCCTAGATGGCAGTGTTGTATAGCTAGAGGAACTCCGCAAGGTCGACCATCATACTTTTGTGCCAAGTCAGGGCGGAACTTCCCCAGCCAGGCGATGCATGGGAGCTCCAAGGTGAATGCTTGGCAGCCCCCCCCCCCCCCCCCCCCCACACACACAGAATGGGATCTCACGGTTGTGGCTCCTCCGCAATTCCACCGTCGGGGCCAAGGAGGCCTTGTCCTCATCAGCTCTCGACACGCTCCTTCTGTCCCGGAATGACTGCCCGAGTGTCATGGACCCACCCCATCTCGAGGACGACGTCGCGTAGATCCCCGGTGCGTTCTGCCACAAAGGTGGTGCCCAAACGATGAGGTCCCACCTGCACCCCTCCTATCTTGGTAGGCGAGTGACTTAGTGCGGGAGGGAGCGAAGCAACCGTCTGCACGAAGCGGGAATGGTCACGCCTCAAAGTGTTGTGAGTCCTAGTCGTCAGCGTCCACCAAGTCAGCCACCTCCTGAAGTCGCAGCCCCACGGGGATGTTTTCCTCCAAGGGCACGAGAGGATGCCTAAGTGTGTGTGCGGCGTGCAACGCCGATGCCAGCTACCCTAAGTCCAGCCAGGGCCGGGGTAGCTGGTTCCTGTTAGCGGAAGCTTGCTTGCCGATCAGAGCTGCGAGCTTCGATGGGGACCCGCTGGCTCCGCCCAATAGGGCCTCTTGGCTGGGATGGGCTGAGCAGACCGGAGGCGGCAGCTGCTACCGCTGCTCGTGATCCGATATGGTCAAAGAAGATGGCCCGAAAACGACCTAAAGCCTTAACCCCCTACCTGGTGCGCCGGATGTCGACGAGTGATCGTCGATGTCGAAGATCGGGGAGATCCCGTTTTAGAGATTCGGCTAGGGGTCAAACACTTCATATCACTTCAGATATGGAGGCTTAGTTTATCCAGGTTCAGGCCACCGAGAAGGTGCCTGCGTGTGTGTACTTGCTAAGGCGTGCGTGTGTGTGACATGTACGTCCAGTCCACCTGCCCGCACGGAAGTGTTGCTGAAGTTAAAGAGGGTGACGTCCCATCACGTTTTGACAAGTGGCAGCCCTCAACGTATGAGAGACGTGCGGCGTGCCTCTTCGTCATTGTCATGAACCTACAGCTTAGGCCACTGTAGAGTCGCCGGGCCTCCCCACTGCATACAATCAACCACAAGACCCTGAGGACATCCCTGCCAGCCCGGAAAACTAGCCAGGAGGTCTTCCCGAGAAGGTGCGCAAGCCTGCAAGCATGCTCAGGTGGAGTCCCTGGGGGTTCGTTATGCCTGGGCTGCGCATGTGCATAGGCCCCGAGCACCCAACTCCGGGGCCACGCTGGGCCGAGCTCAGACCACGCCATGGATCCAAGGGACCCCGTCCCCCGTATCTCTGGCAGTGTGGCGCTTGTAGGTTTTTACAAAAAAATGACTATTAGTTGGGTTTTTAAAAATTGGTTTTCTTATGTTTTTGTAGAACTAGATTATACTTACCCACGATTTGGTTAGATAGCCCAAACAAGTTTTAAGGTGGTTACACCAGATATCACGTTTTAAGAAATCCAGTTCTACACAATCCCCGTATCCAAACAGCCCCTTAGAGAAGCCCAGAAAAGAAATAACTAACTGACACCTTTCTGTACCAAAATACTAGGCACTTGGAAACATTTTTTGCAGCAAGCAGAAACTACCTACCTCATATAACTTTCTGGGCTCTGCAAATTTCACATGCGAGCTTACTAGTAAAGCTATGGATGTAAGCAACTCCATTGCACAAGTTCTTCAAAAACAACATATTTACTTACTCAGCGGTGAAGCTTTGACTTTTATCCAAATATTTTCACCAAATTACGGACCTTGCAACTTTCCGATTATTTATTGTCAATTTAAGTCAACAGTTGTCAATTCCAATAGGGAAAGAATGCTTGCCATTACAATATTCCTCAATCAAAATTGCATGAATTTCACAACCAATGTCATTGACAGTGGCAAGACATCAAATTTAGTGAGTGTATGTGTTGGACAAATTAAACTCCGCCTATGTTGTCTCAACATAGCCGGTCCCAACCCCGGGTAAAGGAAGAGGGTTGTGATAGGCTTGGCGAGCCAACGTAAAAACTCAGCCACTCTTACGGAGATGAACCCAAAAGATTCTCGTTGGGGTGTAACCCTCTCAGCGACACGCCACATTGGAACTCGGGTGTAGTGCCAAATGGGCAAGGGCCGGGCCGTCACCCCCCCTCCCCCCGGCGCGCCGTATCTTGACCTGGATACCGTGGCAAGTGAGCGAGGATCGGGTTGTCGTATCCTTAGTGGCGCGCTACATCGGCGCCCGAATCTAGTGGAAAATGAGCAAGGGTCTTCGCATTTGACTCGACGAGTGCGAAGAGTAAGGAAGTTAGCCGAGCCTAGGAGGATCCGCTTAGGTAGCTGGAACGTAGGGTCTCTAATAGGGAAGCTTAGGGAGCTAGTTGATGCAGCGGTGAGGAGAGGTGTTGATATCCTTTGCGACCAAGAAACCAAATGGAGAGGACAGAAAGCGAAGGAGGTGGAGGATACCGGCTTCAAGCTGTGGTACACGAGGACGGCTGCAAACAGAAATGGCGTAGGCATCTTGATCAACAAGAGCCTCAAGTATGGAGTGGTAGACGTCAAGAGACGTGGGGAGCGAATTATCCTGGTCAAGTTGGTCGTTGGGGACTTAGTTCTCAATGTTATCAGCGCGTATGCCCCGCAAGTAGGCCACGATGAGAACACCAAGAGGGAGTTCCGGGAAGGCCTGGAGGACATGGTTAGGAGTGTACCGATTGGCGAGAAACTCTTCATAGGAGACCTCAATGGCCACGTGGGTACATCTAACACAGGTTTTGAAGGGGTGCATGGGGGCTTTGGCTATGGAATCAGGAATCAAGGAGAAGATGTCTTAAGCTTTGCTTTAGCCTACGTTACACGGATACTTGGATACGTATCGGATAAGCGATACGGGGATATGCCCGATACGCCAATTTTCTGAAAACATGGATACGGCGATACGTTTAGATATTACATATATTAATTATTAAAAATATCGGAAACAAAATAGAGCTTCTAGGTCAAAGCATGCCTCAATAGGATTATTCCCTTTGTTTTCTTGCACTTGGTCCACTTTCATTAATTGGCAGTGGGATTTTCCCGGGCTTGTTGTTCCAATCAGTGCATCGACTCTCTCTTGCTCACCTTTCAATTGAACAAGAACATTGTTTTGGCATGAACTCACGCCCATGTTGGGTATCTTCAAAAGGTACGCCTTTACTATTGAGGGGATTTCACATCAAACGAGCGGTTTCAGGTATCCAAAAAGTATCACAGAAGTATCCTAGGAGTATCAAACATTATTTTCTTCTTTTTAAATCAAAAAATCGAGCGATACTTACGGGATACGTATCGGGCCGTATCGGGGCAGTATTCGGCATACGCACACTTTCTGAAGTATCCACGCAATGTAGGCTCTAGCCTACGACATGATCGTAGCTAACACCCTCTTTAAAAAGAGAGAATCTGGTGACTTTGGTCTAGCCAGATTGATTTCATCCTCTCGAGAAGAGAAGATAGGCGTGCGTGCCTAGATTGTAAGGTGATACCAGGAGAGAGTGTTGTCCCTCAGCATAAGCTGGTGGTTGCGGACTTCCACTTTCGGATTCATGTTCAAGGGGGAGGTAGCTCAGGCGTTCAAGGAGAGGGTCATTAAGGAGGGCCCTTGGGAGGAAGGAGGGGATGCAGAAAATGTGTGAATGAAGATGCGACCTGCATTCGTAAGGTGGCCTCGGAGGAGTTTGGAGTGTCCAGGGGAAGGAGAAGCGAAGCTAAGGACACCTGATGGTGGAACGATGATGTCTAGAAGGCGCTTAAGGATAAGAATGTTTCAGACGCCTATACCTGGATAGGAGTGCAAACAATATGGCGAAGAAGGCCGCAAAGCGAGCTGTCAGTGAAGCAAGGGGTCGGGCGTATGAGGACCTCTACCAACGGTTAGGTACGAAGGAAGGCAAAAGGGACATCTATAAGATGGCCAAGATCCGAGAGAGGAAGACGAGGGATGTTGGCCAAGTCAAATGCATCAAGGACGGAGCAGACCAACTCCTGGTGAGGGATGAGGAGATTAAGCATAGATGGTGGGAGTACTTCAACAAGTTGTTCAATGGGGAGAGAGAGTTCTACCATTGAACTAGACAACTCCTTTGATGAGACCAGCAGGCGTTTTGTGTGGCGAATCCTGGAGTCTGAGGTCAAGGAGTCACAAGGGAATACAAGGAGATATCCCATGGTGTATGCTCTTTGCGGATGATGTGGTGCTAGTTGACGATAGTCGGATGGGGTCAATAGGAAGTTAAGAGTTATGGAGACAAACCTTGGAATCGAAAGGTTTTAGGCTTAGTAGAACTAAAACCAAGTACATGAGGTGCGGGTTTAGTACTACTAGGCGCGAGGAGGAGGTGAGCCTTGATGGGCAGGTGGTGCCTCAGAAGGACGCCTTCCGCTATTTGGGGTCAATGTTGCAGAAGGATGGGGGTATTGATGAAGATGTGAACCATCGCATCAAAGCCGGATGGATGAAGTGGTGCCAAGATTCTGGCATTCTCTGTGACAAGAGAGTGCCACAAAAGCTAAAAGGCAAGTTCTACAGGACGGCGGTCCAACCCACAATGTTGTATGGCGCTGAGTGTTGGCCGGCTAAAAGGCGACATGTTCAACAGTTAGGTGTGGTGGAGATGCGCATGTTGAGGTGAATGTGTGGCCACACGAGGAAGGACCGAGTCCGGAATGATGACATACGAGATAAGAGTTGGGGTAGCACCAATTGAAGAGAAGCTTGTCCAACTTCTTCTAAGATGGTTTGGGCATATTCAACATAGGCCTCTAGAAGCTCCAGTGCATAGCAAACGGCTAAAGCGTGCGGATAATGTCAAGAGAGGTCGGGGTAGACCGAATTTGACATGGAAGGAGCCCGTAAAGATGGATCTAAAGGATTGGAGTATCACCAAAGAACTAGCTATGGACAGGGGTGCGTGGAAGCTTGCTATCCATGTGCCAGAACCATGAGTTGATCGCGAGATCTTATGGGTTTCACCTCTAGCCTACTCCCAACTTGTTTGGGACTAAATGCTTTGTTGTTATTGTTGTTTATGTGTTGGACAAATTAAAGTTTAATTAGGAAAAGTATTAACTCTATATACACCCTTGTCAAAATATCATGTGGTAATGAGTGCTTACTGGAAATCCTCGTTTCCAATTAACCAAGAGGTTTCTAAACAATCTGAAAGAAAATGGCAAATGTTGGAGATGGTATTTCCTATGTCAGATACAAATCAATCAATCTGCCAGATACAGAAAAGGCAATACTTCGCCAAATAGTGGAAACACAATTCAGTGATTATTTGTCTTTCATGTGTCTAGTGACCGTAGTTCGGTCAAATCCCAAAACTTTGCAGAGATGTAGCCCTATATCTCATTATTATTTGGAACTTCCAAAGACTTACGCATGATTTTAACGGACTTTACACCAATTTGAAGTTTCACAAGATACACCACCTTATGTTTGTACAATCTGCAATGTACTCCATAGCTGACTTAGGTTTTGCATTAGCGACCTACCAACTATCCCTCAAATAAATTTTGTATCGAGTAGAAGAAAGGTGCTTAGAACGACATAGATGACCAGGAAAATTGTTTTAGTGTTCAAAACTAGAATAGCTAAACAGGTTTCTTCCACATTGAATGATTAGCAACTGATTAGGGAATATAACCCTAAGGCTATAATATGCTTAGAAAGAGATGTAATAATCTAGCTACCCCTGTGTACTAAGACTCTGAGTGTCACACATGTTGTTAGGACATCAGAAGAAGGATGGTGCAATTGTTCAATGTGACTAGTTGATCGAATGGTTGGTAAACCCAATAGTAAGCAAACGGAACTGTCTTTAGTACTTGTATAGTCCTCTCATGTATATCACATAAAAAAGGAAGAACATGTGTATCTTACAGAAGTAACAGCAACAGGGAAGAGGAGAAAATGAACAACATTTCACTCTTTTAATTGCATACCTACCAGCTTAAGGGCCTTTTTGATTCGTAGGATTTTCAAAACGTAGAAATAGGAAAAACGTAGAAGGGGAGCCTTGGCGCAGTGGTAAAGCTGCTGCCTTGTGACCATGAGGTCATGGGTTCAAGTCCTGGAAACAGCCTCTTACAGAAATGTAGGGAAAGGCTGCGTACTATAGACCCAAAGTGGTCGGACCCTTCCCTGGACCCTGCGCAAGCGGGAGCTACATGCACCAGGTTGCCCTTTAGAAATAGGAAAAACGTAGGATTAGAGTGCCATGTCGTTTTGAATCCTACAGGATTGTACGAGTGTTTGATTGTGCATAGGAAAAACGTAGGGTTCTTTCAAAGAGGTTTGAGTGGATGGAAAATTTCCTATGAAATCTAGTGCAAATGAATCCTATGGAAAAATTCCTATGGTTTACAATCCTATGAATCAAACAACCCACATAGGAAAAATTCCCAAGGATTAGAATCCTCCAAAATTCCTTTGAGAATCCTTTGAATCAAAGAAGCCCTTACATGGTGAAATAAAATTTAGAAAGCTGCTCTAACAATCAGCAATCTCCAAACAAGACGAACAAACATCCAAACTCGTCTTAGCAAACGGGTTATAGGATTCTACATAAGCATCACATATGTACCAAATGCAATCCCTTACATCCAGCACAAACGTCAAATCATTATTTACACAGTATCATCAACCCATAAGACCCGACCAAGTCGGCACCAGCAGCCCTAATGTACTAAACCTAAACCCGCAACAAAATAGCAACCTACCGATGCCCAACCAGCCAAACCCCGCAAGGAAGGACCGGGCTACATACTTACCAGAAGTCCAAAACCCCAGTGCGCGCGCACACACAAATACACACACACCGCGACCGAACATTAATCCACTCTACCATCAGATATGTTTAAGGAAAGCGGGGAGGAATTGTGGGTCACCAGGAGGAAGCAGACGGCGATGAAGATGACGACGCCGAGAGCGAGGGGGTCGGAGCCGGGAGGGGGCGGCTGACGACTGCGAGACTGCTGAGGGGATAGTGATGGCGACGGCGTAGGCAGGCGCTGGCGCGGCGTGAACTCGGCGGTGACGTCTGACATCGGGAGAGGATAGTTCGCGATCTCAGATTAGGGTTCTGGGCTCGGCGATGGGCAAACCGGGCAGAGGGACGAAGAAGGAACC
>NC_041387.1:307266041-307269976 GCF_002162155.2 Triticum dicoccoides
AAAAATTACTCAAATTTAACGCAAACATCAGCGAGTTCGTTCAAACTTAAACATATTTTACAAAAAAAGAAAAAAAACTACCGCGGGCTACCCCCGCCGTCTCCCTCGCCGCCCGCCCACGCGGTTCTACATGCCGAGGAGGCTGTAGAACCGCGTGTAGTCACCGCCGTCGTCGTCATCGTCGCCGCCCCCGCCTACGCCTCCGCCGTCCCTGCTGCATCCCTCCCCCGGTTGGCGCGGCGGGTTGGACGGTCCGGGGGCGTCGTCGTCGTCGTCGTCGTCGCTGTCGAGGACCACGACGTCGTGCTCGTCCTCGCGCCCACGCTTGCGGGCGGCGATCTCCTCCAGGGCCCGGCGCTGCCGGACCATCTCGTCGCGGAGGTAGTCGTCCCGCGCCCACCGCATGGCGTCCTCGTCGGAGAAGCCGCGCCGGGCTATCTCCTCGTACTCCGCGGGGAGGCCGGGCTCCGGCTTGGGCTCGACGAGGACGAAGCGGCCGGTGGGTGGAGAGGCGTTGGCGCCGATGCGGACGCCGGAGCTGCGGGTGCGCGCGCTGGCCGCGTGCCCTGGCGCTCCGGCTTGACGGGGCGGAGGCAGGGCGAGCCACCGGACGAGGAGGAGGACCCCCCGGTCTCCATGCGCCTCGGGGTCCAGGAGCTTCCCCGGCGGCGTGAGAAGGAAGGGGGAGCGGGATACTCGAGGCGCGGCGTGTTGCCGCCCTCGATGTACTCGAGGACGGCCTCCAACGTGCGCCCGGGCACGCCCCACCACCGACGCCGGCCGGCGGCATTGAGCCTGCCGGAGGGCACGACGCCGTTGGTGGCCTCGAGCTGCTGGGCGTGACGGCGGCGGAAGTAAGGGTCCCAGAGTGGGCTGTCGTGGACGTACCGTGGCCCCTCCCTCGTCGCATGCGGCAGGTTCGAGCGGATGCGTGCGATCTCCACACGCCGTGCCGCGCCGGTGGGTACCGGGGGCACCGGCACGCAGCCCGCGCTGATCCTCCACGCCTCGGGCACCCGCATGTCCGGCGGGACCGGATACTCGGCCTCGTAAAGGAGGCGAGCCTCGTCTTCATTGTGACGCCCCCGATTCAATCGTACACTAATCATGCACGCAAACGTGTACGATCAAGATCAGGGACTCACGGGAAGATATCACAACACAACTCTAAAACATAAATAAGTCATACAAGCATCATAATACAAGCCAGGGGCCTCGAGGGCTCGAATACAAGTGCTCGATCATAGACGAGTCAGCGGAAGCAACAATATCTGAGTACAGACATAAGTTAAACAAGTTTGCCTTAAGAAGGCTAGCACAAACTGGGATACAGATCGAAAGAGGCGCAGGCCTCCTGCCTGGGATCCTCCTAAACTACTCCAGGTCGTCGTCAGCGGGCTGCACGTAGTAGTAGGCACCTCCAGTGTAGTAGGGGTCGTCGTCGACGGTGGCGTCTGGCTCCTGGGCTCCAGCATCTGGTTGCGACAACCAGAAAGAAGGAAAGGGGAAAAAGGGGGAAGAAAGCAACCGTGAGTACTCATCCAAAGTACTCGCAAGCAAGGAACTACACTACATATGCATGGGAATATGTGTAAGGAGGCCATATCGGTGGACTGAACTGCAGAATGCCAGAATAAGAGGGGGATAGCTAGTCCTATCGAAGACTAAGCTTCTGGCAGCCTCAGTCTTGCAGCATGTAAGAGAGAGTAGATTGAAGTCCTCCAAGTAGTATCTCCAAGTAGCATCTCCAAGTAGCATCTCCAGTAGCATCGCAGTAGCATAATCCTACCCGGCGATCCTCCCCTCGTCGCCCTGTGGAAAAGCGATCACCGGGTTGTCTGTGGAACTTGGAAGGGTGTGTTTTATTAAGTATCCGGTTCTAGTTGTCATAAGGTCAAGGTACAACTCCAAGTCGTCCTGTTACCGAAGATCACGGCTATTCGAATAGATTAACTTCCCTGCAGGGGTGCACCAACTTACCCAGCACGCTTGATCCCATTTGGCCGGACACACTTTCCTGGGTCATGCCCGGCCTCGGAAGATCAACACGTCGCAGCCCCACCTAGGCAAAACAGAGAGGTCAGCACGCCGGTCTAAACCTAAGCGCGCAGGGGTCTGGGCCCATCGCCCTGAGCACACCTGCATGTTGCGTGGGCGGCCGGAAGCAGACCTAGCCTAGCAGGCGTTCCAGTCCAATCCGGCGCGCGCCGCTCCGTCGCTGACGTCTGAAGTGCTTCGGCTGATACCACGACGCCGGGATACCCATAACTACTCCCGCGTAGATGGTTAGTGCGTATAGGCTCGTAACCAACTCAGATCAAATACCAAGATCTCGTTAAGCGTGTTAAGTATCCGCGAACGCCGAACAGGGCCAGGCCCACCTCTCTCCTAGGCGGTCTCAACCTGCCCTGTCGCTCCGCCACAAAGATCCACACAGAGGGCCGTCGGGACAAAGGTCCTTTCAGCCCCCAATCCGTGAATCACTCGCGGGTACTCTTCGAGCTGACCCGACTTTAGTCACCATCTGTATAGTATGTATGTATGTATGTATAGTATATACCCGTGATCACCTCCCGAGTGATCACGGCCCAATAGTATAGCAAGGCAGACTGACAAGAATGTAGGGCCAATGATGATAAACTAGCATCCTATGCTAAGTATTTAGGATTGCAGGTAAGGTATCAACAGATGTAGCAACAATGTCAGGCTATGCATCAGAATAGGATTAACGGAAAGCAGTAACATGCTACACTACTCTAATGCAAGCAGTATAGAGAAAAGAGTAGGCAATATCTGGTGATCAAAGGGGGGCTTGCCTGGTTGCTCTGGCAAGGAGGGGGTCATCTTCGATGTAGTCGAACACACGGACATCGGCAGCGGTCTCGGAGTCTACCGGAAAGGAGTAGCGGAGGGGGAACATAATAAATAACAGAGCAATCAAATGCAACACAAAGCAAGACGCGGCAATACGCGGTGCTAGGTATGTCCTAACGCGGTATTATGTGATACCGGCGAAAGGGCCCGGTGTTTCGCGTTTTCGGACAGATGAACCGGAGGGGAAAAGTTGCGTGCTTGCTATGCTAGGGATGTGTGGCTGACAAACGGGCTGCGTACCCGGATTCGTCTCGTCGTTCTGAGCAACTTTCATGTAGAAAGTATTTTAATCCGAGTTACGGATTAAAAGATATGATTTTCTGAAGATTTTATTAATTCCTGGTATTTAATTAATTATTTAAATTAATTCGAAAATGAATTAATGACATCAGCATGATGTCATGCTGACGTCAGTAGTCAACAAAGTTGACTGGGTCAAACTGACATGTGGGTCCAGTAGGACCCACCTGTCATACTCTGTTTAGGTTAATTAGGCCTTAGGTAAACTAAGTACTATTTAATTAAACTAACTGGTTAATTAGCTTACTTAAACATGATTTATTAACTTAATTAATTCACTAATTAATTAATTATAAATTTTATTGATTCATTTTTTTATTTTTAATAGTTCTGGGGGCTGGGCCCCGGCTGTCATTGGCCCCAGGGGCCTAAGCGGGCGCAAGGGCTTGCGGGCGTGCGGGCTAACGGGCGCAGGGGCGCCTGGCGCGAGGCGAGCCCAGAGGCTGCTCGGGCGAGGCCATGGACGAAGCCGCCGGCGCCCACGACGCCGGCCAGGAGAGGCGGCGGAGGGCCGCGGGTGGCGCGGTGGTGGAGGTAGTGGCGGGGCTGGCCGGAGCGGCTCACAAGGAGGGGAGGTGAGGCGAGGCGCGCGGCGGGAGTGCGAGCGCGCGTGCGCACGACGGCTATGGCCACGGTCGTCGAGCGGGAACCCAGGGGAAGGAGGAGGAGAGGTGCTCACGGGAGGGCGCGTAGGGTCCAGGGCAACGAGGGGCGAGGAGGAGGACGGAGACGATGCAGCGGAGGGGAAGCAGGCCGGCGGT
>NC_041387.1:307270498-307287764 GCF_002162155.2 Triticum dicoccoides
GAGAGGAGCGAGGGTGTCATTTCCCCGATCCAGATTGGATCGGGAATGGGGAGGAGAGAACGAGGGAGTGGGGAAGTGGGGCGGTTAGGGTTAGCGGGGGAGTGGGGGTTAAGGCGGCGGGATGGGCCGGCCAGTTGTGGCCGGTATCGGCCAGCTGGGCCGAATGGCCCAGGGAGAGGTGGCTTTGCCCCTTTTTTGTGTTTACTGTTTTGTCTTCTCCTTTTCCTTATTTTCTTTTCTATTTTATTTCTAGTTTCTTTTACTTTTAGTTTTATAAAAATTACCACTAGTGCCCAAATTTGTATTTATCACCAAACTACTGTAAGATTAATTCTTAACTCATAATAAAATAGTTTTAGCATTTTATAAATTCTAAAATAGTTTTAGCATTTTATAAATTCACTGGGCATTTGTTTAATTGTTTTCACTACTGTTTTAATCATTTTAGAGCCTTTAAACATTTTATGAAAGTTTAGTTTCTCCACCATAATTACTTACGATTTATTTGACACAACCCAAACATTTTAGTTTTGATATTTGAAAATTTTACTGTTTGCCTATATTTTAAATTTTAATTTGAATCGTTTTTGAACTAACTCGAGTTTATCAACAGTAACCGAGGTGACGTGGCATCGTTAACGCGGGATTATTGTAGCCTAATTATCCGGGCGTCACATTCATGAAGATGGCGGCGGCCGAAGCCGTTCGCCGCCGCGCCGTCGCCTGGGAAGCGCTCGGCCATGGGTGTGAACTGGAGACGGCGAAAGAGAGGAGAGGAGAGGGAGGAACGACGACGGCGGGAGAGTGTGAGTCGCCGAGTGCGCCGGGGCGCGTCATATATAGGCCGAGGTGCGCGTGCCACCGTGTGTACGCGTGGCGGGCGAGGGAGGGCGAGGGACGCGCGTCGGCCGGTCTTCACTGCGCCGCCCGTGAGGCATCAATGGTGCAGGCTGACCGGCGCGGCAGCGCGCGGCAGCTTTGGCATTGATTCGCCGCGGGAAACGAGGCGATGAGGACGGCGAAGGGCCGCGAAGAGAGTCGTGTCGCTGGCGCGGCGAGCCCGCGGCTTTTTCGCGCCAAAACAGTTCGCCCGGCGCCCCCGGGCGCCCCCGAGCGCGCCGGGTTCGGGCTGGGTCCGCCGGCGCTGTTTTCGGCCCAAGCCGGCGAAAAACGGGCTTCTGGGGGCGTGACTGGGCCGTTTTTTCGGCGCTGGCGCGAAAAAAACGCCTGAGGAGGCCTTCCTGGGGGCGCGGCTGGAGATGCCCTTACGCACGGGCACGCAGGTGCCGGGATGTGCGCAAATTCCTCGCGTTGATCTATGTCGTGATCCGATCCAAAATACTCACTCCGTTTCACAATCTAGTGCGCCCACGAAGATTCAAATTTGACCGTAAATTTAACCAACAAGATCGATCGTTGTGGGAGCAAAATTTATATCACTGAATTCATATCAAATTTATATCACTGAATTCATATAAAAATATGAATTCAATGGTATAATTTTTGTTTCTATCACAATTGGTTGTTTTTTTAAATTTACGATCAAACTTGAATCTCGAAAAAGCGCGGGTACACTACATTATAAAATGAAAGAAGTAATAATAACCTAAATGCTTCATCGTGCGCGCTCACGATCTCGCCCAAACGAGCGGCCGCGGCTGGACCGCTCGATGTGCGTGAATCATGCGGCCACAAGCGCCTTGTAAACTGGATAAAAATTCTTTGCGAGCCCTAGTTATACGTTTGTTTATCGCGTTTAGCGAGCAACCATTGGCTCGTTAGCGCTCCGTGGCAGCAGGTGATTTTTTGTAAGTGTTTGTCTCATTGGTTTTTATCTATTATCTATTATTATTATTATTATTATTACCACTATAAAATAAACAGAGGGACAGATTCAAATAATCACATTCAATCATTATCAAGATTTAATGGTCCTTAATCTTTTTGTGTTTAGTGCTACAAATCCTCCCGCACAACCTCCTCCTCCCGCGTCCTTCGCCGCCGCCTCACGCCGACTGCAGCCTCGCGCCGCCGGAGCCACGGGAGCCGCCGCGGGTCGCCGCCTCCCCAGCCGCGGGTCGCCGCCTCCGGAGCCGCAGCTTGGCCTCCGCCGCGGCGCCACTCCGCCTCCGTGGCAAGTAAGTTTCTATTGCTGAACTCATCTGTACTCAGAGACCAAGCAATTAGCCGTCGTTAGTCGCCGGAGCCGCCCGCCGCGTCCTTCGCCGCAGGAGCCTCCGCCGGAGCCGCCCGCCGCACCCTTCGCCGCCGGAGCCGCCCGACGGGACCGGTCACCTCCTTCGCTGCCGCCAGGAATCCCATCACCGGCAAGGTAACTACACCCGTTCCTCCCGTCTTGCTTGCTGCGAATGTGTGCTGTGTTGGTGGTTGATGCTGCGTGCTTGCCAGCTTGTCACTGTGTGCTTGTCGCTGATGGTCTGTTGTTGCTGCTGCTTTCATGTATATGATTTTTTTAGTCTGACTGTTAGACTATGATCCATGCTCTTAAGGGAAGGGATTATTATGTTGCTGAACTGGGAGTCCTCTGCCGCCAAGAAGGTTTGTGTTGGGGCTGATGTTCCCCTTAGTGTCCGGGCATTTCAAGCCCCTTACATTGTTTCAATTTTGGTGAGAAGCGATTTACCTGTGCACGAGTTTCAGTGAAATATTTTTTTCCGTTCAAAAAAAAAACTTGCTGCATTAATTTGTTTTATCTGCCGAGCAGGTGATGGCGCACGGGGACGAGCTTCCTGGACAAGAAGATCTATGTATTCTTCTCGATGGTGCAAAGTTGAGGTGTTCTCAAATCTCAGTGACCTATTTTATTTTACTATTGACACTTGAATGCTCTGTTCTTTCTGATTAGTTTTTTTTCTTTATTCTTATGTTCTTTACTTCCGATTTCAACTTTCCAAGGATTTATTAGTTAATAAAAGTTCAAGGATTGTTGGAGAACATGGAGCCTTGGGTAGCTGAAGTAGATCCTTCCTTAAGCGCCAAATCCCTTCTAGTTCATACGAAAATCATGAAGCAAAACAGTAGAAGAATATAAAATAGGGATGTCTAAAAAAATGGTAGTCAAATGTTTAAGGCATGAAGACTGCAGCAATGCGATGGCTATGCTGATTAAGTCTAATTAGTGGACTGGCCATCACGAAGTCATGTTTAACTATCAATATGTGAACACAACATGTGATTATGTGGAGTTTGTGAGGAAAAATGATAAGTTAAGAAGCTAGTTGGGTGATTGTCCACTGGCGTTTTTCGGATAAGAATTGTCCACTGACGTTGGCCTGGTATGTAAACTGTCTGCATCTTTTACTGAGAGATCACTAATGTATACATTTTATGCATTGAATATCACTGGGCATCATCTTCTGACTGATATGGACAATCTCTTGCATTATCTTGAGGTGGCTGGCCATATATGGACTTAGCCTAGAAGCTGGACCTAGAGGCTTCCATAATCCCAGAGAGGTAATTACCCCCGTCTCAACTATATTTGTTTTAGTTGGGAGTTGTGTGCTTGCATCTCCCCCGGAAAATCGCCGCCGCCAGCCCACAGCTCTCCACTCCTCAACTACTGACCCATGGGCGCTATCGAAGGGGAGCCAAACATTGCCCTGGATTTTCTTTTTAATTATACCATATTGTTTAAATTTTGTAGTTGTCATTTGTGCATGAATTGGTTACATGTATGCAAAGCTAACAAAATAAGAATAAGATGAATTACATGTCTGCAAAACTAACCAAATATGAATGAGATGAATTTCCTCTTTGCAGAATCCACATAGTACATATTATATGCAAAAGTAATATGTTTATAGAGGACATTTTTTCTCTCTCAGGGTTATACGTGCGTTGCACGTCCACACCCACATCTCGACGGGTAGAAAATTAGCGCAAGGATCAAATCCCCCGACCTGTTTTTCTTTCTTTCGGTCTTTGTCCTGAACTGAATCCTATCTTGTTCGCTGCAACAACAAGATCTAGCTACCGGTGGGGATATAGAGGACACCAGGATGGACAACACGTTGCCATCGAGTTTGCCGAGCTCGCCAGGACAGACCATGACTTGGTGACCTCCGCCGACGAGGTTACCGTCTATCTCCAGAGCCCCATTGATGTCATGACCCTTGCCACCTCCACCGCCACCACCATAGGTGAGCAAAACATGCACGCCGTACCCTTCCCTGCTTATGTTTGTAAACATACGAGGTTGATTGTTTGTTATTGGTTTCGGAGTGTAAGATTGCTAAACGGCGGCTGCTCTTACAGGAGCGGTGTCACCCTTCGAGCAGAGCTAAAAAGAGTGATGCTATTCCTTGGTCAGGTTATGTTGCAGATTATTATTTTGAGGAAAAACATTTATGGAACTCAGTGTCTTTTATTTTTATTTTCCTGAATTTGCAGCCGCTAAGTTTCTGAAGCTTGATCGACATCTTTTTAAGCAATAATGGTAATCACGAGTGACCTGATACCGATATGCATCCTTGCAACCGATATTGCTTTCTATCTGATTTCGCTCAAATTGAACAGTTTGGCAGTGGGTGTTGGGTAGTAGTTTTGATCAATTCATGATATTGTGTGAAATAATCCTATTGGATTGCTCTCCAATTTTATGTTGTGGATTAAAAAAAGTAGCAAAGGTTTACAAGTCCCCGCTAAAAACAAGTAAACCTGTTGTTGTCAAAATTTCAAACCAACTAAGCAAGCAGAGAGCAATGATTGCATAGCAATAAGGGCCTGCCTCGGTCGTTTGACATATGACATGACATAGACATCATTTACAAGTCCAAGAACGCTCTACAAAAACCAGTTACCCAAACTTACCCTGAGCTTGTTAATTAATAGTTTAATACTAGGATTCTTATGCATGTCTACTGTTGTTTAGGAAGCTCAGGACATGATGGTAGACATCATTTACAAGTCCAAGAACGCTCTACAAAAACCAGTTACCCAAACTTACCCTGAGCTTGTTAATTAATAGTTTAATACTAGGATTCTTATGCATGTCTACTGTTGTTTAGGAAGCTCAGGACATGATGGTTCCCTTTTGGACAAAAAAGAAAAAATAGTACCAACGTGTTAACCTAATGCTTAGCTGATTAACTGCAGATCAAAATTTATTTATCCATGTTTCCGCAATATATAAGTACACGTGGTTATTGGTCAGTGACCTGGGCATATGTAAACTTTTATGCATTCTGAATTTTTAGCCCTTATGTTCTTGTACGTTATTCTTTATTCAGCCATATAACTTACCTGTACTTCGGTTGCTCTACATTTTTCTTTTTCGTCACATATTTGACACTTTGTAGAATCTGTGTGTATCTTTAAATCTCCAAAATTGCAGAGGAGTGCTACATTATTTCATTAGTCCATTTTAGAGCATATCAAATGGAGCAACTTATTTAGTGGTAAAATCTTCTCTCCAATGTCTGCTGCTGGTCACGCCCTTTCGACAGTCGGTACATATTTTCTCTTGGGTAATTTGCTTCACCTAATCTTTAGTACCACTTCTATCATGTATTGTGATTGGGAAAAGCTTACCTTCTGCCGGCCGATTGCGCCCGCCAGTCCGCCGGCTCCGTGGCCGTCCGATCTATACTTTATCAGACGGTCGAGAGCACTCCCGTGTCTACTGGAGGCATGTCCATTTCTTGCAACTCACCTCTTGTTTCAGGACAACCATTCGTGCAACGGGATAACAGAAGGGGTCTTTCATTGCGCAACAGCGTGGCTTGTGTGGCTGGGAGTGTGAGCGGTTGGATTTGGGAGGGCGGCGGACGCGGCGGCGCAAGGCATTGGGCGACCGGGGCTTATCCAACGTGGTGGTGTCGACGACTGGCTCCTTCCCTAATTTTTTGGCCGATGTGGTGATGGTGGTGTTGCCTGCAATTTCTCTTGTTTCTACAACAGAGTGTTTCTGCTATAGAGCGTTTGTTGCGGGAAGTAACGAGTGGGCATGCGGTCTTGTTTCTGCAACATAGCATTTGTTGCAGGAAGTAACGAGGTGGCATGCGCTTTGCAACAGGGCGTTTGTTGCGGGAAGTAACGAGTGGGCATATGCGGTCTTGTTTCTGTGCAACAGAGCATTTTTTATGGGAAGTAATGAGTGGGCATGCAGTCTTGTTTCTGCAACAGAGCGTTTGTTGCGGGAAGTAATGAGTGGACATGCGGGACGCGGACACTACATCAGACGACTATCAGCTCGGGCATCCAAGGGCCATCAAGGCGGCAGATAATATGTAAACATCGGCCGGCGGAAGCGTAGCAGCGCCCATTGTGATTCACCTTTAATGTCAGTATTTTGTGCATGGCCCCTTAAGCTCATGTCTTCTATTGCCGTTTGCAAACTATCATTTTCGGTCAGCTCATATCACTCTATGCATGCTATCAATTTTTCTTGCTTACTAAATGGTAGTCTGGCCATGACCTGTTTGTGTCATCAAAGAAGGGAATTTTCCTTTTTTTTCTACCTTTCTCTTGTGTTTGTAAAATATATTATTTTTTGTTGTATATTACAGAAGGATTGGGCATGGAGGTTTCAGATCCACATGTGAGTGTTTATGTATATATTATACGTACCTCTGTATATCTTTCCAAATTCCATCTTTTGGCATTACCATATTTTTAAAGAATGGTTGTTTTGTGAGTCATTTGTTTACTTATGTTGTGTTTTCACTGACCATGAGTGGATTATTATAAAACACTTTGTTGGACAACAGTATTCTTGCGGTTTGTGGCTAGGTTGGGCACCAAGTATAAACTGGTAACATTGCCAAGCATTTTCATTTTGAAGGGCCAACAAGAAAGGATTTATCCCCGCAGCATAACAAAGAACCCAATGGGTGGATGCAAGACCCGAATGCTTTTTTGACTAAATCCAAAACTATTATATTTCATGAGAAACCCAAAGATATTATATTGACCAAGAGCGGCATGAGCACACATTTAGGACTAAAAGGCATGCTTAGAAGGTTTAGCATGCCTTCTGTACTGGTAAATAAAACATAAGATATATCTGATTATAGTTGAGTACATGAGTATGAGTACAAATAAATTCAAATATGAAGCAAAAGTTTTGCCTCTTCATTGATTAAGCAGAAGGTTGGCTAATTAATCACGGAAAACAAGGCAAAAACCGAAACAAAAGGGCCATGCTCATTTTCAACAGCGTGCCGAATGCCACGACAAATGCCAAAGAAAACAGAAGATATATCTGAATTATAGTTGAGTAAATGAGGATGAGTACAAATAAATTCAAACATGAAGCAAAACTTTTGCCGTTTCATTGATTAAGCAGAAGATTGTCCAACTAATCACGAAAAACCAGGCGAAAACCAAAACTATATGGCCACTACCACTCTCGTGCCGAATGCCACGACAAATACCAACCACAAACATGCACTAGGTAGGGGACTCGCCCTGCCGAACAAGCCGCTCTTCCATCACTGCCGAAAAGAAGTCATGGGGCACTCTCATGTGGCATGAAGAGACAAGCATTCCACATGCCTGCAATAGTTGCAACCCACATGACACGAGGTCCATGTCGTCAAAGTTGCAAAGCTCTCGGGGACGTCGGGGCTCCCTGACGTCCACTGCTCCAACACGCCTTGCGCACTCAGATGGTACCGCTTCTGCGTCGTTGCCCCGACATGCCACTCTAGAGACGTGCGTTGCACGTGCACGCTTACTAGTTAAGAAAGATTCCCTGGTCCCAACTACCTGACAATGTGCTATGCAACTCCCCGCCTACCCGTGAACGTGCAATTTTAGCTGATGTCACCTCCACCCCCAAACTATTTACTTCAAGTGAGATGTGCAACTTCGTCTGTCGTCCAGACCAACTACCTGGTAGTTGATATGCAACTTCGAATACTATCACTGCCAACTGTCAAACAGTGATGTGCAACTTTGCCTAAATGTGTGGTTTCCCTGCTAGCACCTGGTCCAAACCACCCCTGCTAGTGAGATGTACAACTTTCACGTCTTGCCTATATGCAACTTTTCACTACCCTCATGAATGTGAAATTTTCACCATCCAAACTACCCCGGCCTGTGAGGTGTGCAACCTCGTTTGTTGCCCCGGTCAGCTGCATAGCAGACTATGTGCAATTCCGTTTGTTGCCCTCGCCAACTAAAACTACATATTCACAAGTAGGAAGAGGTAAGGAGTTGCACATCGACTAAATAGATAGTTGGCTTTAACAACAAACTAAATTGCACATATAGTTGGTAGTGGAGGTGGGGCAGGGTATGCAAATATTGAAAAACTACACATCCACGAGTAGGGAGGAGAGTTGCACATCAACTACTAGGTAATTGGTGGGCGCAATAGACTAGTTGCACATCAAGTTGTCATGGTTGCTAGATTGTAAACGCAGAGGATTTGGCTCATAGAGCTCCAAAATTTGGTTTTGAAAAAAAAGTTGCATCATAAAGTACTAAAGTTGCACAAATGTAGTACTAAAGTTGCACCATATAGCACCAAAGTTGGCATAAAAAAATTCGTCAGAACATATCCATCGGGATCTAGTTTGAAAGATCTCGTCGCCAGGAATCCAAGGGTGAAAATGGATCTAAATTTCGATGCACAGTTTGAAAGATATGGTTTTTAAAAATTTTGAAAACCCAAAATAATTGCACAAAGATCTATTTGTTTCCTTCCCATGTGACCAGTCTAACCACATGCACTAGCAAACAAAAATCACATGCACTAAAGCAGACAAAAAAATTAGACATGCATGTGAGTGGTAGATCGGTCGCTCACTCTCTCCAATGAGCGCGCGTGCACTTTTAAGATTTCACGTTGTTTATCTATGCATGCTCTACAACTTCCGTTCTGTTGCATACACTGCTCCACGATTTCCTTCACTGATCTATTTTCTTCTTCATTCGTTTGTCATGTTCTTTGATGGTTGATTTATGTTTCCTCTTCTACCTTTTATATTCCCTATGTAAAGAAATATAAGGTGTCTAGATCAATACTTTAGTTATCTATAAACGCTCTTAGAGCATGAACTATGATAGCAGCATCATACATATGGTCCATCTACTCCATTTAGATAAAGAAAATGAAGCAATGGTCTTTGCTCAATGGAGGCGGCACGACGAGTACCATATACTTTTCCTTCTTAGGCCCACCTTAACAATGTGTCAGGATTGTTTCTTCTTCCTTCAACTTTCCCCGTTTTCCAAATCCTGCACTGAACCTATCCCAAAAATTCAAATCCATTCACAAATCTGCTAATGAATCTACCAAATCAGCTAATTAAGTCTAAATTTAGGCCAACTTCAACGCACGACCCCATCCGATCTGCGACTATCCGTTTGGACCCAAACGGACAGACGCCACGGCCCAACGCACGACCGCATCCGCATTTTTGTCAGTTTGGCGTCTGGCCCACCCCATTTTTGGCGCAAACTTGCGCCCGGTTTGCGTCGACACGGACGTCGAATGAAGGCCCATGCGCCTGCTCCGTGTCCATCTCGGGCGCGTGTGGCAGGCGCCCACCTAACTCCCACCGTCCATTATGGTGCACGCGCGGGCGTCCCTGCCTAGCAGCCACTCCGGTCGAGCGGTCGCCGTCCTTTTTAATGTAGAAGCCATGTACCGGTGGGAGTCCACACTTCCACACCCGGCGACGCGTGCCTCCTCGAAACCTGACATGCTCGCCTTCTCGAAACACTAGCTCCACCTTGCCGTTGGCCACCATGGGATGGCATTGGATCTCCGGTCACAATGGCAGGCACGACCACAAGGCCAGCTCTTCCTCCGGCCATCGTCACCGCTCCACCCCTCCACGTCCACCTCCGGCACCCACATTCCACATCACGCCACTGGCGGCCGGACCTCGCGTGATTCATAAGTCAAGGTGGAGATTTGCAAGCATTGCTAGGAGACGGGCACACCACTGCCATGGCGCGACATGCACCTCCCCAATAACTGGCACCTCTCCGCAGATCTGGTGCCCATTCCACCGACCTCGGTGAGTGTCACCCCTGACGCAAAGAGATCGCCCACCGCCGCGCCCGCCCGCCGCTGGACCTCATCAACGACTGGAGGTACGTCATGGACTCCCCGATGTGGGACACGTGGCTAAGCGACGAGCATGATCTACGCTGACAATCTTTCTTTGTAGATCGTGCTCCGAGCCTGCCACGCCACGCTGCGCCGCCTACCCTCCCCAGCCATGCGGCCGTAGGCTGGTCCTCGGCCTAACGCCAAGCCATCCCCGTCGTCGTCCCTGCACCACCCGCTCCGAGGATAGCTGAGGAGGAGGAGCTGGTGAGGCGGGTGTCGGTGTCAAAATCGGCAGATCTCGGGTAGGGGGGCCCAAGCTGTATGTGTGAAGATCGATGGTAACAATGATCAAAGGGACATTAGTGTTTACCCAGGTTTGGGCCCTCTTAATGGAGGTAAAAACCTACTCCTGCTTGATTATATTTGATGGGTATAGGGGTTACAAGAGTTGATCCACCTCGAGATCGTAATGGCTAAACCCTAGCTTGGCTAGCCTATCCATGTTATGATCCTGCCTTTGGTCTAAACCCTCCGGTTTATATAGACACCAGAGGGGCTTAGGGTTGTACAAAGTCGGTTTAACAGAAAGGAAATAGTATATCCGGACACCTAAACTTGTCGTTCACACATACGGGAGTCCCAACCGGACACGAGAGATGGTCTTCTTCCTTGTATCTTGAGAGCCCATTTGTCCGGCCCATATCGAATAGACCGGACGCCCGAGGACCCCTTAATCCAGGACTCCCTCAGTAGCCCCTGAACTAGTCTTCAATGATGACATGTTCGGCACGCAGGTTGTCTTCGTCATTGCGAGGCGGGTTCCTCTCCTTGAATAATATACATCAGCTTTCCCTCATAAAAGAACTGTATCCGACCTTGCATAATTAACACAACCCTTAGCCGTGAAGGCAAGATATATATATATATATATATATATATATATATATATATATATATATATATATATATAATAGGAATAGTGTCTTTACTAACAACTTTTTTCTGGCGAAGCATCAGACCTGACCCTTCAGCGTTTTGAACCGTTTTCACACTCCTCGTTTCGTGTTTCGAGGTTGAGCCCCCTTGGCCCGTCCTGTCGAAATAGAGATCATGCCCACTTATTACTGGATTGCTCATCAATAGGATTTGGGTAACCCAACCGATTACGGCGCATGCTCACATTGGGAATAGGCGAGTTTGAAGGCTTAAGTGGGGGGACAGTTAGCATTTTTACCGCCTATAAGAGGGCATAGACTCCTCCTTTCTTCCCTACGCCTTCTTCCAGCCTCTGCCTTCCAAACTCCCAAGCTCCAGCGCCCGAAAAAAGGCTTTCGTCTTTCCCATCGCCACCACCTCCTCCAGCCATGGCCGGATCCAGTTCCAAGGGCAAGTGGGAGGCCTCCTCCGTTACGGAGAAAGAGGTGAAGAATCTTCGCGGCGCGGGGTACCTGGCCGCAGACATTGCGCACAGGCTCCCCGACGAGGGTCGGATCATCCCCACTCCAGAGCCCGGTGAAAGGATCGTCTTCCTCCCCCATTTCCTTAGAGGGTTAGGATTTCCACTCCACCCTTTCGTCCGAGGACTCATGTTCTATTACGAGCTAGATTTCCATGAACTAGCCCTGAATTCTTTCCTCCACATCTTGGCGTTCATCGTCGTGTGCGAGGCTTTACTCCGCATCCCACCACACTTCGGCCTATGGCTAATTTTTTTCAATATGAAACCGAAGGTGGTCGACGGGCAACATGCAGACTGTGGTGGAGCCATGATAAGCAAACTGCCCAATGCCACATGGCCCAAGGGGGCCTTATTGAGACCATCAAGGTCTGGCAGCAAGAGTGGTTTTACATCACCGAGCCGCGCTGCACCAACTGGGCGGCAATTCCAGAGTTCAGATCTAGACCCCTCACGAGGCTCACTTCGTGGACCGCTAAGGGCCTCGACTAGGGGTCCCAAACACAGGTGTAGACGCTGCAGACGCGCATCACCAACGTGTTGGGCAAGAATGTTGGTTTCACCAATGTGGTGGAGATCATGCTCTTCCACCACACTCTCCCCTGCCAACGCCGGGCCTCCCCCATGTGGGAGTTCAATTCGGAGGAGTCGAGGACCATGAAGCACTTCTTCGGCACAACGCACGAAGGAATATGGAAGCTGCTTTTCAAGGCCCAGAAGAGCTGGCCTATGGAGACCAAAGACGTCGGGCTCGACGCTGAGAATCCGGCCACTCCGGTAAGCATTAACTTTCCGAAGATATGTCCGGTCTGTATTTTTGATTAGTATGAAACTTATCAACCCACTTCTTTACAGGGCTGGACAAAGAAAGCAGAGCAGATCAAGAGTCCGGCTCCGTTGCCCGAAGACCCAATCACTCCCCAGCTGACGGAGATGTTGGTCCCGGCACCCTACCAGGCGCCGGAGAAGAAGGGCAAGGAGCCCAAGGGAGGGCCCACAGAGGTCCTTCGGATGCTATGTCCGGAGAGACCGAGGCCGTCTCTTCTCATGTGGAAGACGAGGACGAAGAGGAGGAGGAGGAGGAGGAGGCGGAGAGTGACTTCCCTCGCAAACTGAGGAGGAAGAAGAGGACGGCCTCCAAGAACCCAGAGGGGCAACACCGATGAGGAAGAAGATTACCCTCTCGGTTAGTTCGGACTCGGAGTCCGAACACAGCCCAAGGAGAGCCTCCAGGGTGAAGCCCCTGGCCGAATCGTAAGTATCAAAATCGTACTTATTCAACTTCCGCTTACCTGCCTCTGTCATATAAATTATATTTTTGCTTGCTTTTCAGCCCTCCACGCGATATCCCGAACACCTCGTCTTCGTCAGGGAACTCTCTGGCGCCTAAAGAGGCGGAGAACGACGGACCATCGCAAGCCCGCTCTCTCCCTGCCATGGAGGACACCGAGGTGTTGTCCCAAAGGACCTCTCCTGGCCGAGGAGGGGTGGACGAGGTCGTCTAGAAGGCGCCCGAGGTTAATACCTCGGATGCCGCAGACCGGGGGACGGCGACCCCCACGACCATCGAGGGTGGGGGGTCTCAACAGTTCGGGCCCCCGCCGAACACTGTCTCGGATACCAATGTGGCTTCGGGTTCAGATCAGCAACCCCCTTCGACAGAAGGGGGAGGAGCAGCAGCTCCATCGGCGGCCTCCGTTAATCCGGAGGCTGCTCATGCTCTGGAGGAAGCGCTGCAAGGCGCTTCCATCATGGAGGAGCACCGCACCATAATGGGTGCGATTATGGAGAAGGTTCAGCCTGTGAAAAGCGGACTGAACAAAGCCTTGAACAGCCTACTGATAGGCTTTGAGGTATGCGATGCGATTCTCTAACAAGTTTTTCATATAAAAGGATGAACCCATGTATAGACGGTAGCCCCTGAGACTCTGTCTGGATTAGAGCAATCTGGACAGAGGATCCCAAAACAAGTTACTAATGTATTGTGCTATTGTGTGAGACATGCATCCATGTTGGCGGCTACTTCCCAAGCCGCAGAGGTTTCCAAGCTCAGTCGGAAGCTTCGATTAGCCGATGAGGAGCTCGACCGTGTTAATAAGCGGTTTGACAAAATGCAAGGTATGTGGAACTTACATACCAGAAGTGATATGTGTATTGATTCTTTTAACTTATTGAATTTTATGATTATAATCATAGTTGGCGCAGCCGAGGTCGAATCCCTCAAGAGCGCGCTTGCCCAAGCCCAAAAAAGAGGCGTAGGAGAACAGGGCAGCCGCTGACAAGGCGGCGAAGGAGCTGGAGGTGGAGCAAACTGCCCGCCGAAAACATGAGGCTCGGGTGGGTGAAGTTGAGCAAGAGCTCAAGGACGCCATTACTAAGTGCGAGTCCTTGGAGCAGAAGACTTCAGACCAAGCGTCCGAACTCGCCAAGGCTCTCCAGGATATCGAGGAAGCCCAGGTTGAGTCCCAGAGCGCCCGCCAGGAGATCCAGCAGGCGAGGCAGATAGCGGCAGGTAAGGCTTTTCTTCTGCAGAGTAAATTTGCAAGTAGGAGGTATATCTTGCTAACCCGAGTTTGGAGTTCTCCAGGCGTGTTTGCGGATCTGCAGAGGAGTGTTGCTGATGCTGCAGAGTTCTTCCGAGCCGAAGAGGGGAGCTCGACAGAGAAGTTGTTCTGGTTGCAGTATGCTACCTCTTGAGCATGTGTTGGTTTTCCCTTCAAGAGGAAAGGATGATGCAACAAAGTAGCATAAGTATTTCCCTCAGTTTTGAGAACCAAGGTATCAATCCAGTAGGAGACGACACACAAGTCACCTAGTACCTGCACAAACAATATGAACCTTGCAACCAACACGATAAAGGGGTTGTCAATCCCTTCACGGTCACTCGCAAAAGTGAGATCTGCTAGAGATAATAAAGTAAATATTTTTGGTATTTTTGTTGTATAGATTGGAAAGTAAAGATTGCAAAATAGTAAACAAGATGCAATGTAAATAAAAGAGATGTAATATGATAGAAAAGAGATCTAGGGGGCCATAGGTTTCACTAGTGGCTTCTCTCGAGATAGCATGTATTACGGTGGGTGAACAAATTACTGCCGAGCAATTGATAGAAAAGCGCATAATTATGAAGACATCTAAGGCAATGATCATGAACATAGGCATCACGTCCGTGTCAAGTAGACCAAAACGATTCTGCATCTACTTCTATCACTCCACACATCGACCGCTATCCAGCATGCATGTAGAGTATTAAGTTCATAAGAACGGAGTAACACATTAAGCAAGATGACATGATGTAGAGGGATAAACCCAAGCAATATGATATAAACCCCATCTTTTTATCCTTGATGGCAACAATACAATACGTGCCTTGCTGCCCCTACTATCACTGGGAAAGGGCACTGCAAGATTGAACCCAAAGCTAAGCACTTCTCCCATTGCAATAAAGATCAATCTAGTAGGCCAAGATAAACCGATAATTCGAAGAGACTTGCAAAGATATCAAATCATGCATATAAGATTTCAGAGAAGAACCAAATAATATTCATAGATAATCAAGTTCATAAATCCACAATTCATCGGATCTCGGCAAACACACCGCAAAAGAGTATTACATCGAATAGATCTCCAAGAACATCGAGGAGAACTTTGTATTGAGAATCAAAGAGAGAGAAGAATCCATCTAGCTAATAACTATGGACCCAAAGGTCCATGGTAAACTACTCACGCTTCATCAAAGAGGCAATGGTGTTGATTTAGAAGCCCTCTGTGATCGATTCCCCCTCCCGCAGATCGCCGGAAAAGGCCCCAAGATGGGATCTCACGGGTACAGAAAGGTTGTGGCGGTGGAAAAGTGGTTTCGTGGCTCTCCCTGATGTTTCTAGGGTATAAGAGTATATATATGCGTAAGAAGTACGTTGGTGGAGCTACACGGGGCCCACAAGGGTGGGGGGCTCGCCTACCCCCTGGGCGCGCCCTCCTACCTCGTGGCCTCCTCTTGGAATCCGAGACTTCAACTCCAAGTCTTCTGGATTGCTTTTGGTCCAAGAAAGATCCTCGTGAAGGTTTCGTTCCGTTTGGACTCCGTTTGATAGTCCTTTTTTGCAAAACTCTATAAGCAAAAAACAGAAACTAGCACTGGGCCTCCGATTAATAGGTTAGTCCCAAAAATAATATAAACGAGCATATTAAAGCCCATTAAACATCCAAAACGGATAATATAATAACATGGAACAATAAAATATTATAGATACATTGGAGACATATCAAGCATCCCCAAGCTTAATTCCTGCTCGTCCTCGAGTAGGTAAATGATAAAAACAGAATTTTTGATGTGGAATGCTACCTAGCATATTTATCAATGTAATTTTCTTTATTGTGGCATGAATGTTCAGATCTGAAAGATTCAAGACAAAAGTTTAATATTGACTTAAAAATAATAATTCTTCAAGCATACTAACAATGTAATCATGTCTTCTCAAAATAACATGGCCAAAGAGAGCTATCCCTACAAAATTATATAGTCTGGCTATGCTCTATCTTCATCACACAAAGTATTTAATCATGCACAACCCCGGTTTCAGCCAAGCAATTGTTTCATACTTTAGTATTTTCAAACCTTTTCAATCTTCACGCAATACATGAGCGTGAGCCATGTACATAGCACTATAGGTGGAATAGAATGGTGTATGTGGAGAAGACAAAAAGGAGAAGATAGTCTCACATGAACTAGGCGTATCAATGGGCTATGGAGATGCCCATCAATAGATATCAATGTGAGTGAGTAGGGACTGCCATGCAACGGATGCACTAGAGCCATAAATGTATGAAAGCTCAGCTAAAGAAACTAAGTGGGTGTGCATCCAACTTGCTCACTCACGAAGACCTAGGGCACTTTTGAGGAAGCCCATCATTGGAATATACAAGCCAAGTTCTATAATGAAAAATTCCCACTAGTATATGAAAGCGACAACATAGGAGACTCTCTATCATGAAGATCATGGTGCTACTTTGAAGCACAAGTATGGTAAAAGGATAGTAGCATTGCCCCTTCTCTCTTTTTCTCTTTTTTTATTTGGGCCTTTTCTCTTTTTTTATGGCCTCTTTTTTTATTTAGTCCGGAGTCTCATCCCGGCTTGTGGGGGAATCATAGTCTCCATCATCCTTTCCTCACATGGGACAATCACTACTGGAAACAGGGAATTTGCCATCAGCCAGCTCTTTGCCATCTGCCAGCTGATGGCAAAGAACGTCTTTGCCATCTGCTTATAAAAAACAGATGGCAAAGAACTGACAGACGGCAAAGAACATGGTTGCCATCAGCCAATTATTTCCCATCTGCTAGTGGATGGCAAATAATCTTTGCCATGTGCCAGCAGATGGCAAAGAGGTTTGCAAATCCTGTGGCCGTCAAGAGTGTAACGGCGTACCAGCCCCACCTCTTTGCCATCTGCCAGCAGACGGCAAAGATTCTTTGCCATCTGCTGGCAGATGGCAAAGAGATGGGGTTATTTTTTTCCAGGTAAAACAAAACCGTGGGGTTATCCCCTCCCTCTCTCCCCACCCATCCAGGTAAAAAAACATACGACGTTCGCATCTCATCCACACACCCCGAACAGCCCCCGTCGATGGCGCTCTAGGCTCGCCCGCCGCCACCCTGTCGCCGGCCCCGTCGCTCCCCCGCCCTGTCGCAGGCCGCCTCACTCCCTCGCCCCGTCGCCGTTGCTCCCCCGCCCCATCGCCGACCCTCCCCCGCCACCCTGTCACCGGCCCCATCGCTC
>NC_041387.1:307288120-307294386 GCF_002162155.2 Triticum dicoccoides
CGCTCCCCCGCTCTGTCACCGGCCGCGTCGCTCCCACGCCCTGTCGCCGGCCCTCCCCCGCCCCGTCGCCGCGGCCCTCCGCCGTCCACGTCCTCCCTGACTGCACCAGCTCTGCCCCATCCCCTTCCTGTGAGGAGAAAAGGTAATTGTTCAGTCCCATCTCCTTCCTCTTGATATATACTGAATTGGCTAGCTAGCTAGCATATATAGCCTGCTGCTTACGAGTGTTCTCCAAAAGGATCAATCAATCTAATCCGTGCGCTACTCGCCGGAAATACATAGGCAACCAAGGACTCGAGAAATAGCTTGCTGCGAACGAGTGTTATCCCTAGTGGTGAGCTTGATTCAGTCATGCCAGTGCAGAGAGATGGAGACTCGCACGCGACGCGGGTTGGAAGATAGACTAATCAAACTGTATTGGCTATAACAAGGAGATATAATATGGTCGTTTACCATATAAGAGAAAGAGGGAAAATAGGATTGGATCGCTCTGAATATTCTTATCTTGACGTAGACGGCAACGTCAAGTGTGATCTCCAAGAAGATTTCTCTCCGTTCTGTCTTACGAAAAGAGGTCGGGACCTCTTTTTTGAATACTGCAAACAGACCATGGTTTCTATCATACTGTGGTTTACAAAACTTTGATTTTTTCTGAAGCCAAATGCGACAAAGTATTCAAAACCATGGTATTTTTCTGAAACCATAGTATTCTCAGAAAACTTTAAAAAAACTTTGCTGCCAAACGTAGCCTCAGCTTTTTTCATGCACTATTTTCTTGCTTTAACGCAAAGATAGATACATAAAGACGCCCTGGTAGTAGATGTATGGTGCTCAACTTTTGAAGTTGTGTATCCGCATGTGCCCGCGTAGCATGTTTCGGTGTTGCGGCCAGGCGAACACTCTGGTACGTGGGCACCTGCTAATTAATTCCGTCATTAGCCCTCGTGAATGGTGCGGTTGATGGTGGACACCCCACGAACATGTCCACTTGCATCTTGACTTCCTCTGCACCCATCATCGTGACTTCTGACATGGTTTCGTCTACAGGATGAAATTAGATGCTACTCCTTGTGTTTCAAAATAGTTGACAGTCGAGGGTAGAAAGAACTCACATACATGATCTATATTGACAACTTTAGTTTGGACAGAGATGAAGTAATCAATTTTGGACATGTGGATGGCATTCAAATATGTCGGTTGCCAAACTGAATCAAGAAGGCCACAACACATAAAAATTGTAAACTATGGCAAGCAGTTTGTAATATCTGCTTATTTGGATGAACAAACCGGTGTGTCCACGACACACAGACACGACACCCCCGACACCCGACACCTCTTCGGCCTCCTGTTGACTGAAAAGGTGCTCTTAGGCCTTCCAGAGGCCAACGGGGTCATATATTTGTGAACTACGAGTTAGGTCATATATTTTCCAATTTTGTTATGAAAAACATCATATATATTTGCGTTGATTGGGTGGATTTAAATGTGCAGTTGTTTCATCGTTGTGAGGGTCTGGTGTTTAACGACCTCCCCGTGCGTTCGACGAGCTCCGCCCCTGCATTCGTGGGTGAGCACAAATGACATCTCCTCCTCTCCCCCTTCATTTGCTCTGTTCTGGTCTTCGTGCCGATGAAACTTGCTAGCTATAGGTGTACTCAATCATCAGTATGCGGGACCACTATGCGTCTCCCATTCAAAAGGGTTACATCTATAAATATGCATTCATTTGCATATTTATAACCGTAATTCTTTTGAATTGTCCAACGTTATCCATGGACAGCCCGAGTATGTGTAGATTGGGTTCATTTTCCCATATGCTCTGCTCCGGATCCGATGCAGAATTTCGTCAGTGCCTCTCTGTTGTTCTCCGGGTACACATCCTCTCTGCTTATTGCTGAGACGTGTATCAGGAGAACATCGGGGAGGTGCTGCCGAAATTTTGTGTCGGATCCGGAGCAGAGCATGGGAAAACGAACCCAATCTACACATACTCGGGTGGGATTAGTACCTATCTTTACCTATTAGCGTCTAGGTTGCATGGACGTAATAAAACTGAGAAACTCTATTAACTGATGAATATGGTTTGCTGAATTATGTATGTATTTCTTGTGTGTACAGTAGCTAGGCAAGATGAGTGATCGTGCATGGATGTACACCGGTCACCCTAGTCAGAAAGCATGACCCCTGAATGGATGACAAAAACCAAGGGGTTTATTAGAGCCGCATTTGCAAATGGACAGGAAACAACCTGGTGCCCCTGTGTCGAGTGCGACAACTATCGTAAGATCTTAGAGTTTGAAATGATCAAACACCTGCAGAAGTGGGGTTTTACGCCCGGTTATACGATGTGGACATTTCATGGTGAGTCTGCCCAATGTTCCAGAGCTGAGGAGGGCCGTCGTTGCACCAACGAGCATGGTACCGGGATGGAAGACATGGTGCAAGACTTTGATGATGCTCGGGATTCGAATGATGAGATGGAGGAATCTTCAAAGGCCTTCAATGATATGTTGGAGTCTTCAAAGCGTCCTCTCCACGAGCACACCGAGCTTTGTCAGCTGGATGCCATCGCACAAGTAATGGCTTTGAAGGCTCAATTCAACTTGGGCAGAGAATGCTATGACGCGATGGTGACACTATTTGGACGCTTTCTACCCAAAGGCCATATAATGCCTGCAAACCTGTACCAGTCGGACAAAATCCTCCGTGTACTTAAGATGCCCTATGAGAAGATAGATGCCTGTGAGAATGGATGTGAACTATTGTCCCATTTGCAAGTCTTCCAGGTATGTTGAGGTAGACAACGGTATGGGTGAGAAGAGTCAGACCAAAATCCCCATTAACGTTCTTCGGTATATGCCAATCATACCAAGACATCAACGTCTATTCATGGTCGAAGAGACGACCAGACAGATGACATGGCACAAATTGGGCAAAAGAACCAAACGGGATGCAGATGGGAATCTGATGATGGTACACACATCGGATGGTGCTGCATGGAAACACTTCGATGCATTGCATGATGAAAAAGCGGCAGATCCAAGGAATCCTCGAGTAGCCATCAGCACGGATGGGTTCAATGTGTTTGGTATGATGGCAACCCAATACAATTGTTGGCCTGTATATGCCATTCCACTCAATCTCCCCCCCGGACAGATTATGCAAAGAAAGAACATTTTCCTAACATCGATAATTCCAGGGCCTAACTATCCGGGGAAGAATATGAATGTGTACATGCAGCCGCTTAAGGATGAACTACAAGAAGCTTGGGATAATGGGATCAAGACATACGACGCTACTACAAAAAAAACTTCCTAATGCATGTGTGGTACATGTACTCGATGCATGACTTGCCAGCGTATGCGCTATTTGTTGGCTGGTGTGTGCATGGAAGGTTCTCGTGCCCCACATGCAAGACAGCTCTTGAGTTTCGTCGACTGCAGGTGGGTGGCAAGTTTTCTTGCTTCGACATGCATAGACGGTTCCTGGATCCTCACCATAAGTTCAGAAAAGACAAGAAGAACTTCATCAAAGGTAGAGATGTCAAAAATTCTGCACCACCTGCGTTGACAGGCCAACAGACCCTGGATCAGTTAAACGCTCTCGAGCCGGATCCAGAGCGTCCAGGGTATTTCAAGGGGTATAATACGGAACACGCCTGGACCCATAAGATATGCTTGTGGGATCTGCCGTACTTCAAAGACCTCCTTTGCCCACACAACATCGACGTGATGCACACTGAAAAGAATGTCGGCGATGCCCTCTTTGGTACATTGTTCGGCATAGAGGGGAAAACGAAGGATAATCCTAAGGCCAGAGTCGATCAGGAGGCTCTATGTGATAGACCGCTATAAAACATGAAACAACCAAAAGGAAAGAAGAACTGGGCGAAGCCAAAGGCATGGTTCAATCTTGGAAGGCCGATTATGAGGGAAATACTCCCGTGGGTGAAAAAGGAGTTGATGTTCCCCGATGGGTATGCAACGAATCTAAAGA
Source organism: Triticum dicoccoides (assembly GCF_002162155.2). Lineage (NCBI taxonomy): Eukaryota > Viridiplantae > Streptophyta > Magnoliopsida > Poales > Poaceae > Triticum > Triticum dicoccoides. Next base: position 307,292,117 of record NC_041387.1, read on the forward strand.
GGGGAGCGAGCCTTGAAAAATTGAAAATATTTGGTCTCAAGAGTCATGATTGGCACATATGGCTTGAGCGGGTAATGCCGGTGATGTTGCGTGGCTTTATCCCTGAGGATGAATGGCTAGTACTGGCAGAGTTGAGCTATTTCTTCCGTGTTCTATGTGCGAAAGAATTATCGCCTGGCTTGCTAGAAGAAATGGAAGAGTTGGCGCCAGAGTTGATCTGCAAGTTGGAGAAGATCTTTCTACCTGGCTTCTTTAATCCAATGCAGCATTTGATTTTGCATCTCCCGACTGAGGCACGATTGGGGGGCCCATGCAGAATCGTTGGTGCTACACAACCGAGAGGATGCAGAAGACGCTTCGAGCAAAGTGTAAAAATAAACGTCGAATTGAAGCATCGATGGCTGAGGCATTCATTACTAAGGAGGTGGCAAACTTCGTGACAGCACACTACAAAGCCAAAAATCGTCATTTGCATAATCCGAAGCCTCGGTACAATGTTGGCGACCCTAAAATGGGTGGATCCAACCTCAGCCTATTCAAAGGGAAGCTCGCACCAGCCGGTGCTTATACTCCCTTATTGTTGGATAACGATGAATGGCGGACCATTAGGTTGTATATCTTGAACGATCTAACAGAAGTGCGGCCGTACATCGAGTAAGTTCTGGTACATTGTTTTGCAACCTCTACTTCATTTGAACTGCTCTTATTCCCGAATATTTGATATAGTCGATACGTCGCCAAATTCTCGTATGGAGCGGTTATCCAAAAGGATTCTGTCGAAGAGTATGAGCTTCTGGCAATGCATGGAGGCGGCTATCCCAGTTTCATCTCTTGGTTCAAACAAACGGTAATTTCCATTAGACCATTTCATTTCTTCTTCTAATTTCTGGCTAATGCAACAATCCTTCCGTATTAAATTTGTAGGCTAGTTCAGAGTCTATGGACGCCAAATTGAGACAAGTCGCTAATGGTTTTGACTATAAGGTCCATTCATTTGACAAATACGACATCAACGGGTATCGCTTTCGTACCTATGGCAAAGAGCTATCTATGGCCAACCGAAAGTCTACAAATTGTTGTGTCTCTGCTATCGGCGAAGAAGATACCGAGTATTATGGAAGAGTTGAAGCAATTTATGAACTTCTATTCTATGGTGCAAACCCACCGAACGTCGTAGTCTTCAATTGTCATTGGTTCCATCCGAAAGAGACTAGAAGGACTCATGAACATCTAGGGCTAGTCGAAATCAAACAAAGCACCCATTTGGATGTTCCCGATGTCTATATTATGGCTCAACAGGCAACCCAAGTTTTTTATCTACTGTGGGCCTGCCAAAGTGATCCAAATCTCGAAGGTTGGGATGTCGTTTATGAAGTGCCACCACGTGTTAGACCACCTGCCCCCAATGAAGAGGATTATGAACCTCACATTAATCCATACACATATGAAGGAGAATTGTTCCAAGAAACACGTCTTTCCAAAAAACGTTTCAAGAACTACTCACCTCAGAACATTCAAGTAGACAGCGACAGTGAATCCGAGCCTGAGCAGGAACAAGAAGAGCCAGGACAAGAAGAGGTTACTGCTTCGAATGACCTGTCAATGCTTGACCGATTACATACAGGAGGCCTTCCAGATGTTGATGAATTTATTGATGAAGATGATGATGAGCACGTCATTACTGATAGTGACGAGGATGATGCATTTATTGACCCCGAAGCATATATAGACGATGATGATGCATTTATTAATGATGACGATGAAGATTACTATTATAGTTCATGTCAGGTATTCCATTATTATTATATACATATATATTATTAATTAGTTCAAGTTTTAACCTAGCTAGCTCAAAAATGACCTATTTAACATAGGATAGCTCTAAAATGAGCTATACTTAGCATTTATTCCTCCAGAATGAATGTATATGCTTAGCTAGCTAAAAAATGACATAACAACCTTAATTAGCTCAAAAATGACCTATTTAACCTAGGATAGCTCTAAAATGAGCTATACTTAGCATTTATTCCTCTAAAATGAATTTATATACATATTATTATTCATGTCGGGTATTCAATTTTTTATGTTGTACTAATTTCGTTTACTCTTTGTCATTCCAGGTGTTGACAGATGGTGGGCGTGGGTCGAGAGCGCTCCGAGGCTCCTACCTCAGCGCGTGGTGGGAGGGGTAGTTCCATTCCCCCCCATAGCCTCCGGAGAGCTCTAGATCTCAGTTTGCAAAGTCCAGCGACGATCGCTTCTTCTTCGGC
>NC_041387.1:307294912-307297319 GCF_002162155.2 Triticum dicoccoides
AAGAAGAAGGAGAAGGCTGCTAGAGGTGAACGTGGCGGCGGGAGAGGTAGGAAGGCTGCTACGCCTTCCTCGCCGCCACCCCCAGCCGAGTCATCCGACCATAGGACTGCTCCATCTGAGATCGAGCCATCTGAGGTGGACCCGTCTCGGACTCCACACCACGAGCCTCCGACCGACGAGCCTATGGCAGACACGCCTATGGCCGACGAGCCTCGGGCCGCTGAGCCTCGGGCCGCTGAGCCTCGGGCCGCCAAGTCTTTGCCCCACGAGACTCCGGAGCTCAGACGGGGTCATGCTGAGTCGGAGCCGAGCCCATGGGAGGACTGGACGGAGTCGAGTGCACATGGTCGTGTTCAGGGTGCATACTATAGTCCTGATAGCTATAGCGAGGGTGAGTGGGTTGAGGGGCGCAAAGTCTACCAGCATGGTCATATAAAGCTCCCGCCCACCCCGGCGACCCCTGACCAAAGGTGGTTGATTGCGCCTAACAGGGAGAAGTAAGTGCATTTACTCTTTTTTAACCTTTTGCCTTGACGCTTCTTCGAAATCTAATGCGTTGGCCTTGTCATACTGCAGTTCTTGGACACACGAAGATCGTGTCCGCAGGACCAACACTGTCCTTGGTGTGATTTGTCGCTAGTGCTTCCCGGGGCGGGTCACGTTGCCCGGTGAGGGCTGGGTTCTAGAGCTAGGAATGACCTGGGAGCACTACTTGTCTGCCCCGGCAACGCCGGAGCATAGGGTCGGCGATGTCGAGTGCGACACAGTGGCTGACATTGTGATCGCCAAGTTTTGGGTAATTTCTCCTTTGCCATTTATGTTGTATTTTCTTCTTTGATTGCATACCTTCTACATGTGTTTTCTTGTTTGATTGCAGACCTTCTAATCCATGTTTTCTTGTTTGATTGCAGACCTTCTATAGGTGTGCTGAGGGACAGGAGCAGGCCGCGGCTCGGGTTATCGATGCTGAGTGCAGGCGCCTACTTGGAAACTTTCGGCACGAGGCTCGGACGCAGGCTGTTTGAGACTACTTAGCACAGACTGGTATTAGGAGGAGAAAAGAGAAGTGCCGGTACAAGTATCTGAGTAAGGATAAGTACATGAAGGTAATTACCTATTCTTAAGGCCTTGTACTTAGTTTCCTTGATTTGATTCGTAGGTGTAGCGCTCAAATTTCTCTTGCTTAACTTAGGTGCTCCCGAGATGGTGTGCGGACAAGATGGACTGCTGGGAGGCGTTGGTGGATGAGTGGTGCTCTCCCCAATGGCGCGTCGCCCACAACATTGCAAAGGAGAAGCGTCTCAAAATGAAAGGTGTGCCACACCATCTAGGCAGCGTCAACCTACATGGGTACGGGAAAAACTGGGTATGTGTGGTTTGCTTCATGATTCATGCAAATTCATTCTTTGTGCTAGCTTGAGTCCTTAACTAATACTCTATTCCTCTCTTTTAGTCAAAACACAACAAGGCTCCAGTGCCAGAGCTGTTCAACCTCTATGGCATGTCCAATATTGCACCGTACAAGAAGGCCAAGGCATTCTCCGAGTCTGACCTCAAAAATGCAAAGAACTTCAGCAACGAGGCCTCCCACCACAAGATGGTGCAGTACGTTAAGCAGGGGAAGGCGAGGAAAGGGCCAGACTTTAACCCGAGCCGGCATGTTGATCCAGAGCTGGTGATGATATCTGGTGGCGGGAGGTCCCATGGCTCGTTAGCCATTGGTAATGGACTGATACGTTGCAGTAGCACTCTCCCGCAGATCAAGAAGCGTGTAACGCCCCGGATCCGATGCGCCAGGTGTCTGCCAGCTATTCGCCATCGTTGCCATGTCATTTGCTTGCGTGTTGCATATTGTCATGTCATCATGTGCATTTCATTTTGCATACGTGTTCGTCTCATGCATCCGAGCCTTTTCCCCGTTGTCCGTTTTGCAATCCGGCGCTCCTATGTCCTCCGGCGTTCCCCTTTCGTCTCTCGTTGTGAGCGGGTGTTAAACTATCTCAGAATGGCCCGAGGTTTGCCGAGCGGCCTTGGTATACCACCGGTAGACCGTCTGTCAAGTTTCGTGCCATTTGGAGGTCGTTTGGTACTCCAACGGTTAACCGGGTAACCGTAAAGCCTTTTCTCTTTGCAGCCCAACACCCCTTCCAAACTGGCCCAAAACCCATCTAACTCCCCTCCATGCTCTCAGTCGTTCGATCACGATCGTGTGGGCGAAAACCGTGCCTCATTGGGAGTCTCCTAGCTCCCTCTACCTATAAATATGTGCACTCCCCCGAAATTCACGGGCAAACCCTAGACGAAATCCCTCCTCCGCCGCCGGACACGTCCGGATCGGACCGGACGCGTCCGCCCCGCCGCCCGCACCGAATCAGGCACTGCCACGTGGCGCCGCCGTGCCGCCCCC
>NC_041387.1:307297710-307312118 GCF_002162155.2 Triticum dicoccoides
AGCGCCCCGCGCCCCGCCGCCCGAGTCCGTCCGCCGCCGCCGCTCTGGCGCCGCGCCCCGCCGCCCCGTTGCCGGCCTCCGCCTCGCCGCCTCGGATCTCCGCCGCCGCCGCCCACTTCCGCGGTCCGCCGCCGCCTCGGCGCTCCGCGTGCCCGGATCCGGCCGGCGCCGCCCGATCCGACCGTCCTCCTCCCTCCTCCGGCCATCCCCGTCCTCTCCCGACTCTGGCAGCCTCACTCCGGGCCGGCGAACCTCGACTTCCGCGCCGACCCGGACCAGATCCGATCGGGACAAGCCAAGGGTTGACTTCTCCCCCCCGTTTTTCCACTAAGTCCCAGGATTACAGTATTTTCATGCCATGTTCATCATGCTGTATCTCTGCATCCGTAGCTCCGTTTCGTGCGTGTAATATGTCAAATTGTTCGCCTCAACGATTACACCATTTCATTCCATTGCATCATAATCATTTGAGGTCATCTAGATGCCTGAATCATCGTTGCAAGAGTGCTTCATGATGTTTTCTGCTGTCTGTTATCAGAACGAGCTCTTTGTCATTTTTGCCGTGATTGATGTGTGCATCCTATGAGGTTGATGTCTACATGTGTTTTGAACTATGCCATGTCTTCTTTACAGAGATGCTTACCATGTATTTTTGTGACCAATGTGGTGAATAGCACAAGCATGCAAACTAGGCATCGTGATGTTACTAATTTTAGTCCCTGTTGTGCTGTTATTTTGATGTCATGTAAACATGATGCTACAGAGAGTTCCATGCATATTTTTGAGATACTTCAGTAAGGTTGTTTTGAACATGTGGTTATTGTCTATCCATTCATGCCTCTGGTTGTAATTATGGAGTAGCCTAGCATGTCATTTTCGTGCTCTACTTTTGCTTAAAAATGTTTCCTGGTAGATTGTTTACGTGTTATTCAATTTGGCCAAGGTTGTTGTAGTTGATCCTTGCATGCTATGAACTTGTTCTTGACTTGGTTTGTTTCACAAACATGTCTTCTTGATGATGCTATGCTTATCTTGTCATGCAATGACTTGTGTGAGTGAATCGAGCTTGTTAAGTAGGGTACATGATGTTGCTGTTTTGCTAGGCTGAATCTGTTATTTCGTGATGCTATATAAACATGTTGCTACTTATCATTCTATGCATAATCTGGAGATGTTCCATAAACATGTTTTGATCTACATGTCATTCTCTATCCATCCATGCCCCTGGTTGCATTTATAGGTTGCTATAGCGTGTTGTAATCTTGCTCTAAACTTGCTTCATAATGTTGTTGTCAGCCTGTTAACATTAAGTTCAGTTGTTACCATGATTGTTGCTAGTGTTCCATGCATCCTATGGACTTGCTATTGCCATGCTTAGCTTCACAAACATTCCTTCTTACTGTTGGGTGCCTTGCCATGCCATGTTTTGCTCTGTAGTGGGTTGCACAAGCTCATCTACATGCCTTCATAATTCTGTTTCTGCCATGTTTGAATCTGTATTATAACTTGCCATGTTTACATGGGTGCCATCATATTTTCTGATCCTTTTTGGCTTATGGTCAGTAAAGGACATTTGATCTATGTATTTAGTAGATTCATGCCATGCCTTTGTTTTCCATGATAAGTTCCTGTAACATGTTGTTTGATAGCTCTAAACATTGCATCGTGATGTTATTTTCTGCAAAGTCTGAAATTGTTATAACTTGCAATCTTACCATGTGTGTTTGAGCATGTTCTAGTGATTTCTGGAGATAGTTCACTGTTCATGTTTGGTAATGCTTTACCTGTACATCATGTCCATGCCTTTTGTTATCATGTTGAGGTCCTGTAGCATGTTGTTTTGGTGCTTGTAATATGCCTAGTTGCTGTTTTGGACAGCTTGTCCTTTAAACTTGTTTCATGTGTGTGTGTTGAACCGTTGCTCCGTTTTGAGTGTGCTCTATATGAAACTTGCTTGATTTTGCATGTAGTTTCATATTATCATGTTGCATCCATGTTTTGAGGTGTCTGCTTGATGTTTGTATGCATTTTGCATCTATGCCATGTTTTACTTGTGTTGCTCATATCTTCTAGGCCGTAGCTCCGAATTAAATGAACTTTATATGTAACTTGACTAGAATTTTGTGTAGATCCTCTTGGTGCATCTTAACTTGCTGTTTAACAACTTGAACATAAGGTTTATTCAGATCTGGACCAATTTCGAAATATGCATATGAGGACTTACCGGAATTGTTATATGTTGTTTCCGGCCTCATTTAAACTTGCCTTGATGTGTTACTCTTGTTTGCATCATCTCTTGCCATGAGTAGCCTCATGTAGCTTTGTCATAAATCATGCTTGTTTGTGTATCATGCCTTGTTCATGTGTGGTGTGTTTACCTTGTTGTGTGCTTCTCTTTGATAGTTCCTGTTTCGTTGCGATCGTGAGGATTCGTTCGTCTACGGTTGGTTCGGCTTCATCCATTCATCTTCTTCATGGACTCGTTCTTCTTCCTTGCGGGATTTCAGGCAAGATGACCGCTACCCTGGATCTCACTACTATCATTGCTATGCTAGTTGTTTCGTTCTATCGCTATGCTGCGCTACCTATCACATGTTTATCAAGCCATCCCAAATTGCCATGAACCTCTAACCTTTGACACCTTTCCTATGCAAACCGTTGTTTGGCTATGTTACCGGTTTTGCTCAGCCCCTCTTATAGCGTTGCTAGTTACAGGTGAAGTTGAAGATTTCTCCATGGTGGACATGATTTTGGTTGGGATATCACAATATCTCTTATATTATTAATGCATCTATATATTTGGTAAAGGGTGGAAGGCTCGGCCTTTTGCCTGGTGTTTTGTTCCACTCTTGCCGCCCTAGTTTCCGTCATACCGGTGTTATGTTCCCGGATTTTGCGTTCCTTACGCGGTCGGGTGATTTATGGGACCCCCTTGACAGTTCGCTTTGAATAAAACTCCTCCAGCAAGGCCCAACCTTGGTTTTACCATTTGCCTCACCTACCCCTTTTTCCCTTGGGAGTCGCGCATCCCGAGGGTCATCTTTATTTTAGCCCCCCCGGGCCAGTGCTTGTCTAAGTGTTGGTCCGAACTAGAGCCCTTTGCAGCGCCCCCTCAGGGAAACTTGAGGTCTGGTTTTAGTTGTACGGATTGCTCATCCGGTGTTGCCCTGAGAACGAGATATGTGCAGCTCCTATCGGGATTGTCGGCGCATCAGGCGGTCTTGCTGGTCTTGTTTTACCATTGTCAAAATGTCTTGTAAACCGGGATTCCGAGTCTGACCGGGTCTTCCTGGGAGAATGTCTATTCCTTCGTTGATCGCGAGAGCTTGTCATGGGCTAAGTTGGGACACCCCTGCAGGGTATAATCTTTCGAAAGCCGTGCCTGCGGTTATAGGCAGATGGGAATTTGTTAATGTCCGGTTGTAGATAACTTGACACCAGATCCGAATTAAAACGCATCAACCGCGTGTGTTGCCGTGATGGTCTCTTTTCGGCGGAGTCCGGAAAGTGAACACGGTTTCTGGGTTATGGTTGACGTAAGTAGGAGTTCAGGATCACTTCTTGATCATTGCTAGTTTCACGACCGATCTGCTTGCTCTCTTCTCGCTCTTATTTGCGTATGTTAGCCACCATATATGCTTAGTCGCTGCTGCAACCTCACCACTTTACCCCTTCCGTTCCCATTAAGCTTTGCTAGTCTTGATACCCATGGTAATGGGATTGCTGAGTCCTCGTGGCTCACAGTTTACTACAACAATAGTTGCAGGTACAGGTTATGCGATGATCATGACGCGAGAGCGATGTTTGCTTGTGTTGGAGTTCTTCTTCTGCTTCTTCTTCGACCAGGGGATAGGTTCCAGGTCGGCAGCCTGGGCTAGCAGGGTGGATGTCGTTTGAGTTTCTGTTTGTGTTTCATCCTTAGTCTGATGATGCTCTTATGTATTGTGATGTTGTATTCGTGTGGCATTGTATGCCTTATGTATGTATTCCCATAAATTATGTAATGTTTATGTAATGATATCCACCTTGCAAAAGCGTTTCAATATGCGGGTCTATCCTTGGTGAGACCTTCGAGTTCCTTTTGGATAGGGTCGCATATTGGGCGTGACAAAGCGCCAGACCAGCTCTAATCCTGAGATACCGCCTCGTTTACAACCAGTGGAAATCGAATTCCAGGTTTGTTATACGGACTCAGTAGCCTTTCCTCCATTACATTGTGTTTGCGGCCGTCGATGATTATAATGCTAACGAGTGGTGTTGCAGGCTGCTATTGAGGCAGAGAGAGCGAAGACCCAGGCTGCTTTTGAGGAGAGGGACCGACAGTTGGCGGAGAGGGACCGGCAGGCGGCGGAGAGGGACAGGGAGAATGAGGAGAGGACGGCTAGGCTGTTGGAGGAGGAGAGGAACTGGAATGACTCGGCTAACCGGGCCATGTACGATCTCTTCGTGGTAAGTTTCTTTTGCATATTAGCTAAATCATGCACGCAATGTTCCTTTCATTAGTAACTAATATGACTGACTCGTCAAAACCAAATGTGCAGTCCATGTGCGAGAAGAACGGCCAGACCCCTCCCCCGATGCCAGTCATTGCTCCGGCGGGCACGATGAGTTTCATTTGAACGGTCATTAGTCTAGTCTTCACATTTGAGTTGCATCATGCTAACGATACATTGGAAATAATCTTTGGTGCAGCGTAACTCCCGACAAGCATCGACCGATCCTTCTCCGTCTGCCACTGGCGCGACCGGTCCTACACCTACACCTACACCCACACCTCCGTGATGACGGTAAGTTTCCCAAGTGTTTTGCTTAATTGAGTTTTGTTGTGATGCCATGTTGTATCTACACATATCATGCATAATGTGTGTATGTTTGAAATGCATTGTATGTGTGGGATTCGACACCTAGTCGTGTGCCTTTGGTAGCCTTCCATACAGGGAAAGGCCTCCTAGTGCTTCCACTGAGCCATGGTAGTTCGCTACTGCTCTGGAACACATGGATTGACCGGCATGTGTCCTTCTTTGCTCCCGTGTCTGTCCCTACGGGGAAATGTCACGCTGTGTATCACCGAAGTCCTTGTAGCTTGCTACGACTTGGTTGCACTCGCTGATGACCGACACGTGCATTGCTGGGTCATGTATGCCTGTCCCTGTACGTTTGTGCCACCTTGGTTCTATGACTAGTCATGTCGGCCCGGGTTCTCTGCCATATGGATACTAGCGACATAATCATATACTTAGCATTTTTTCCTACAAAATGACTCAATATGCTTAGCTAGCTCAAAAATGACATAATAAGCTTAATTAGCTCCAAAATGAAATATTTAACCTAGGATAGCTCTAAAATGACCTATACTTAGCAATTTTCCTCCAAAATGACTTAATATGCTTACCTAGCTTAAAAATGACATATTTAACCTAGGATAGCTCTAAAGTGACCTATACTTAGCATCTTTTCCCCCAAAATGACTTAATATGCTTAGCTAGCTCTAAAATGATATAATATGCTTAAGAAATGACATATTTTAGGTCCTAAATGACTTCATATGCTTAGCTAGCTCCAAAATGACATAATAACCTTACTTAGCTCCAAAATGACCTATTTAACCTAGGCTAGCTCTAAAATGACCTATACTTAGCATTTTTTCCTCCAAAATGACTTAATATGCTTAGCTAGCTCAAAAATTATATAATACGCTTAATTAGCTCCAAAATGACCTATTTAACCTAGGATAGCTCTAAAATGACTTGTACTTAGCATTTTTTCCTCCAAAATGACTTAATATGCTTAGCTAGCTTCAAAATGACCTATTTAACCTAGGATAGCTCTAAAATGACCTATACTTAGCATCTTTTCCTCCAAAATTACTTAATTTGCTTAACTAGCTCTAAAAGGACATAATATGCTTAAGAAATGACATAGTTTAGCTCCTAAATGACTTCACATGCTTAGCTAGCTCCAAAATGACATAATAACCTTACTTAGCTCTAAAATGACCTATTTAACCTAGGATAGCTCTAAAATGACCTATACTTAGCATTTTTCCTCCAAAATGACTCAATATGCTTAGCTAGCTCAAAAATTACATAATAAGCTTAATTAGCTCCAAAATGACCTATTTAACCTAAGATAGCTCTAAAATGACCTATATTTAGAATTGTTTCCTCCAAAATGACTTAATATGCTTAGCTAGCTTAAAAATGACCTATTTAACCTAGGATAGCTCTAAAATGACCTATAGTTAGCATCTTTTCCTCCAAAATGACTTAATATGCTTAGCTAACTCTAAAATGACATAATATGCTTAAGAAATGACATATTTTAGGTCCTAAATGACTTCATATGCTTAGCTAGCTCCAAAATGACATAATAACCTTACTTAGCTCCAAAATGACCTATTTAACCTAGGCTAGCTCTAAAATGACCTATACTTAGCATTTTCCTCCTAAATGACTCAATATGCTTAGCTAGCTCAAAAATGACATAATAAGCTTAATTAGCACCAAAATGACCTATTTAACATAGGATAGCTCTAAAATGACCTATACTTAGCATTTTTTCCTCCAAAATGACTTAATATGCTTAGCTAGCATAAAAATGACCTATTCAACCTAGGATAGCTCTAAAATGACCTATACTTAGCATCTTTTCCTCCAAAATGACTTAATATGCTTAACTAGCTCTAAAATGACATAATATGCTTAAGAAATGACATATTTTAGCTCCTAAATGACTTCATATGCTTAGCTAGCTCCAAAATGACATAATAACCTTACTTAGCTCCAAAATGACCTATTTAACCTAGGATAGCTCTAAAATGACCTATACTTAGCATTTTTTCCTCCAAAATGACTCAATATGCTTAGCTAGCTCAAAAATTACATAATAAGCTTAATTAGCTCCAAAATGACCTATTTAACCTAGGATAGCTCTAAAATGACCTATACTTAGCATTTTTCCTCCAAAATGACTTAATATGCTTTGCTAGCTTAAAAATGACCTATTTAACCCAGGATAGCTCTAAAATGACCTATACTTAGCATATTTTCCTCCAAAATGACTTAATATGCTTAGCTAACTCTAAAATGACATAATATGCTTAAGAAATGACATATTTTAGCTCCTAAATGACTTCACATGCTTAGCTAGCTCCAAAATGACATAGTAACCTTACTTAGCTCTAGAATGACCTTAGCATGTTTTACACCAAAATGACTTAGTATGCTTAGCTAGCTCAAAAATGACATAATAACCATACTTAGCTCCAAAATGACCTATTTTACAGATATAAGTTGCATCATAATAATCTTCACATTTTAGTTGCATAATAATAATCTTCTTCTTCTAGTCTTCTTCTTCTAACTTTCTTCTTTCCCATTTTACAGATTTCCTTAAGATCACGGAAGCTTGGGTTGATGGAGTGCTTGTATTTAGTTTTTGTTTTGACCTTGTGAAACTTGCTACCTATGGATGAAACTGTGTAATATTGATGAAACTATGTATATGTACGGATGAAACTTGCTACTATTGGTAACATGTGTTGGATATATATGTGTTCATGACTATTGGTAATATGTGTTGAATATGCTATATTGGTCATATAAATATATTTGTGTTTGATTTTCTGTGAAAATGAATTGATATAAGAAAAAACAAAATTAAATGGGGCAATATAGTCACTTTGCCATCTGCTGGTAGATGGCAAAGAGCTTTGCCATCAGCTGGCAGATGGCAAAGAGCTTTGCCATCAGCTGGCAGATGGCAAAGAGGCCACGTGTCATCTACATGTAAAATTTGGGCTGGCCTATTTGGGCTCTTTGCCATCTGCCAGCAAATGGCAAAGCTCTTTGCCATGTGCTGGCAGATGGCAAAGCATGCAGCCTTTGCCATCTGCTGGCAGACGGCAAAGAGCCTGCAGCCTTTGCCATATGCTGGCAGACGGCAAAGAGCCTGCAGCCTTGGCCATCTGCTGGTAGACGGCAAAGTATGCCATTAGCCTTCTAACGGGGCTAACCCTGTTAAGAGGCTTTGCCATCTGCCAGCTGATGGCAAAGCCACAGGCTCTTTGCCATCAGCCAGCAGACGACAAAGAAGCCTTTGCCGGTAGGGTTTCAGACAAACTGTTTGCCGTCTGCTGGCAGATGGCAAAGCCTTTGGCAACCGCCGACCATGCCTTTGCCATCTGCCATGGCAGATGGCAAAGTGCCAGATTGCAGTAGTGAATGCTCTAATAATGAAGATCATCATACTTTTATTTACTTACAACTCAAAAATTACAACTCGATGCTTAGAACTAAATATGAATCTATGTGAATGCCTCCGGCGGTGTACCGGGATTTGCAATGATTCAAGAGTGACATGTATGAAAAAATTATGAACGGTGGCTTTTCCACAAATACGATGTCAACTACATGATCATGCATGGCAATATGACAATGATGGAGCGTGTCATAATAAATGGAACGGTGGAAAGTTGCATGGCAATATAACTCGGAATGGCTATGGAAATGCCATAATAGGTAGGTATGGTGGCTGTTTTGAGGAAGGTATATGGTGGGTGTATGGTACTGTCGGTGTACAAAAGTAGGGGTCTGCTTTTGACCCCTCTTACTTGTGCACGGGCAGTCAGAGCCACCCGCCACAGCCACACATAACAGGGTAGCAAAGGGAAGCTGGAGAGAAGCCGAAGGCACGAGACAAACAAAGCAATGACAAGGACCAAGGCCACAAAGATCGGATGAACGAAGCAGGTTTCCCCGGCAAGGACCCTTGTCGGGGCGGCCTCAACGGCCCCGGCAAGACCCTTCCTGAGGCAGCTTGCCCACACCAGCTGAGCGAGCCACCTTTGAGCCCACCAACGCTAGAAAAACGCATTGGGACAGGGCTCGGGTGGCACCTCCGTGGTGGCATGCAGATCTTTGTGAAGACATAGAATGCTCAAGATCGGATGATGATTGGAGGGTAACAATCCTCACCGAAGAAACCCACAAGACCCCCGGCAAGATCCTTGCCGGGGACGCCAGCGCGCCACAGCAAGACCCTTGCCGGGCCGCCCGGCAAGACCCTTGCCGGGCCGCCCGGTAAGACCCTTGCCGAGCCACCCAGCAAGGCCCTCGCCAAGCGCACAAGCAGGCCACTACCAGGACCAAGCCAGCCAAGTTTCCACCGCCGTTCACATAGAGCTGCCGACCCAACCAGCTAGGCAGGCACCTGCGTGGCAACATGCAACCCTTCGTGGAGGCTCCACCATCGGGCCACCTCAGCTACCTGCCTACCTACATGGCGCCGCATGCATCACTGGCCAGGGCGCGTGTCAAAGCGAGGAGGAGCGGTGACGGACGGGACGGGCCTCGCTCCCGTCCCTGATAAAGTGAAGGGACACCTAAGCCTCGCATTTAATGCACTTTGTCGTGTAATACCAGTGATAAGCTCACAGTGCTGTAGCACTTTCCACCTCCTGTGTGCCACTGTGTTAGCCCCTTTCGCCTATAAAAGGAGGCCCATGGCGCACTGGAGAAGGATTCGACTCTTTCAAACCTAGCAGCACCCAGAGCTAGTTCAAGACCTCAAGAACACTAAATACATCCACCAAAGTAGGATCGTAGGGTTTTACGCATCTTTGCAGCCCGAACCTGGGTAAATCCCCTTTGTGCTGTCTGCTAGTCCCGCTCTTCTCACGATCCCCGCGCCCCGCAACCGCAATAGGGATTTCAGTGATCCCATAGGTGTCGTTTCCCACCGACATCTTTGGCACGCCAGGTAGGGGATGCACAATTGTGAGAATCGGGTCCAGTGGTAGGCCTAGCAGTTCATCATCACCGCAGCTCCCGCGGGAAAGGCGGCCAAGAAGGCGGCGCTGCCCGTCGGCTTGAAGAGCGCCGAAGCGGTGATGAGAGAGCTAAGTCATGCTGAACTTTAAGTTTTTTTCCTTACATATAAGGTTACTATCCTAGACTATTTGGCCTATGTATAGAGAGCCTGTACGCAGAGGGGCCCTCCTGCGATCAGCAACGCCCTTGTTCTATTTCGAGTCCGCTCAACAGTTCGAGCGGCCACGTCGAGAGCAGCAGGGTAGCCTTTCGCCATCGGCAACGCTCTCGGTTCTGACTCGAGTCAAGCTCGACAGATCGAGCGGCCGCGCCAAGGGCGATAAGGTGCTTTGCCTGGAAACAAGCACACCCGACAGGCTAATGAGGATCCGTCCTCAAAATGCCGCCTTGGGTTTACGTGCCGGCAATCCTACCCTGTCGACATGGGGTGGCATACAAAGGAAAATCGAACAGGAAAATAACATGCATAGTTTCAGGAGCACTGCAGAGTTATATTACACAAATTTCCGCCGTGGTTCTAACTAAATATAGCATTGTCTTGGTCATGAATCTGCAGCGGCGACGAAGAATGGGGCGCCTAGTACCGGCACTGGCCCTCCAACCTCTTGATTTTGTCGATGCGGCTGAGGATGGGCTGGATACGCTCGTTGAGCGCTGCGATGTCGGCACCCTCCGGCAAACTCTTCAGCACAGCTTCGAAGTCGAGGTCTGGATGCCAGTGCACAATCTTGGTGAGCACCCTGGTCATGGTCCCCCGACAGAGTATCCGGGATCCTTCGGCCAGGGAGGCCGCCCGGTTGGAGTGAAGCCGCCTCAGGGCGCCGACAACCTTCTCAAAGTATATGGTTAGGTTGGAATTGAGGCTCAGCTTCGCCTCTGGGGCGTACCTTATCTCCGGCATCCCCATAATGGCCAGGTGATTGGCGGCCGAGTTTGCAACGACGACAAGGCGTCTGAGCCAACGCTTCTCACTGGCCACGTGGTCCTCGAGGTTGGCGGTCTCGTTCATCCACTGCTGCTTCTCTGTCGCCAGCTCCTTGGTCAGGATCCCCTCCCGGGTTCTGGCCTCCGACAGCGTCTTCTCAAGATCTCCCAGCTTCAGCTTGAGGTCGCTGATGGAGTTGTTGGCTTCGGAGAGTTCTCCGGCCTTGCTGATGACCGTGTCCTGTGCCTCCATCAGGGCGCGTTGAGCGTGTCCCTCTCTCGGGCCAGCTCCAAAGCTTGCCCCTCTAGCTCCTTCACCCTGCTGGCATTGACCTGATCCTAGGCATTGAGTGCTTCCTGATGCCTCTGCTCTAGCTCTCGGGTCTGCTGCACGACGAGCTTTCCCACCTCTTCGTCCTTGCCGTGGAGCGTGGCGGCAAGCTTCTCCTCACGCACGGCAAGGTCCTCTTCCTGGGTTTTCAGTGTGGCCTCGTGCTGGGTCCGAGCGGCTTCGGCTTCATCGGCCAATTTCTTCGCCATCTCCTGGGCCTTCTCGACGTCGGCTAGCTTCAGGGTGAGCTCCACCTCACGGTTGGCCAGCTCACCCTGGGCGGCCTTCATCTCGTCCTGGGCCTGGCGGAACCAGTCTTGTGCCTCGGCGACGCGCCCTCCGAAGTCCTCCTCAGCCTTCTCCACCACCGCCGCCCTAGACTTGGCCTTGTCCAGGCGGGCGTGGTGGAGCGCCTGAAGCTTCCGGAAGCTGGTACCCATGGCCTGGAGCAGCCGCTCCTCCAGCGAGCCGGCGCCACTGACGCCCGGCTCATCGATGACCTCGAGCCCGGCGGCGGCAAGCGCCTCCTCGTCGAACACCTCTCCCTCAAAGGGATCCCTGGTACTCGACGCGCCAAGGAGATGGACGAAGAGGTCGTTGCTTACCCTTAGGTACCTTCCGGAGCCAGAGGCGGCAGAGGAGGAGGGCAGGTCGTCAAACGTCACTTCCTCGGCAGCAGCCTTGCCGGCCTCCCCGGTGCCCCTTGCTGGGCTCTTCGGCGGACCCCTTGGCGGCGTCCTCAGCGGCGCCCCCGGCGCTCTCCTCGGCAGCAATCTTCTCTGCCTCCGTCGCGGCATCCATGGCGATGTCCTTGATGGCGATGTCGAGGTCCTCTGAGCCCACCGAGGAGGGGTCTGGATGCCAAGAGGGAGATAGGGCGGAGCCAAGATCGAAAGCCAGTAAGGAAAAGAGGAAAGAAAGAACACAAGCAGAAGTGGAGAGAGCGCGTAGCTTACCCGTGCCGGGCCGAGAGGCGGAAGCCCCTTCTCCGCCAAGGTTTGGTGTCGAGGCAAAGCCACCGGCGCCTGCGTTCTCCTCCCCCTCCTCCGTGTGGACA
Organism: Triticum dicoccoides; assembly: GCF_002162155.2. Taxonomy (NCBI): domain Eukaryota; kingdom Viridiplantae; phylum Streptophyta; class Magnoliopsida; order Poales; family Poaceae; genus Triticum; species Triticum dicoccoides. The sequence continues at coordinate 307,309,853 of NC_041387.1, forward strand.
TCCTTGGTGCTTGCTTCCCTTGCCGGGGACGCCCCTTGGGGCGGTGTAGTTGACAGAGGCGGCACGATCAGAGAAGCCCTCTGTGGCTCCCTTTGGTGCTGCTCCCCTCCTGCATCCACGGCACGGTTAACACTGAAGCATCGCGCATGACGCACATTGATAGAGGGTGGGTGATGGACTCACGCTGGGGGCTAGGCCGGGGCTGCTATCCGGACTGCTCAACACCACCAGTGGCGTACTGGAGGTGCCTACCGGGGGCTGGCCACTCGCCGAAATCCTGGCCCTCTTTATCCTCTGGGCCAGCGTCTCCACATCCCTGCAAGATGAAGGCAAGTGAGCAACGCTATCAGGGGAAGTATAAGAATGAAGGAGGAAAGCAGGAGCTTACTCTTCATTTTCTTCTTCCTCCTCCTTTGTTGCTTTCCTTTTTCTCTCCGGGCTGAGAGGCCCGGGGTCTCTCTCCGGGCTGAGAGGCCCGAAGTCAAATGCAATCCCCGTGCCGATGTTTGCCGGCGAAGGGGGAGGCAATGGCGTCCGGGCGCGCTTGGATGACGAAGAAGCAGATGTCTTCTTCTTTGATGCCACGACCTTCGCCGTTTTCTTCATCGCCATCGCCCTCGTCTGGCGCACATGCGCCTCCTGGGCTTGCCGCAGCTGCGCGGCCCAGTCGAGGCGGACCGGCTCACCGGAGGTGGCCCGCCGCAGGACCCGCCCTTTCCCGGTGATCGGAGGATCGATAGTCACGGTCTTCGCCCCCTCGCCCTCCTCCTCCAACGACCCGTCGGCGGCGTCTTCAACGAGGGGAGTGGCGGCGCCGACACCGCTGGCCTCCCCAGCGGCTGCTACCCACCGGGCGAGCTCTCCCTCCTCCGCCTCTGCCGCACCCTTGTCCGTCACGCCGCCGGTGCTGCCAGCCTCCTTGACGAGCTTTGCCTCCTCCTCGGCAAGCCTCGCCTCCTCCCCCCTAGCGGCAATGTAGTCCAGCTCCGCTGGAGAGTTGTCCTGGATAAGCCGCAGCTCGGCAGTGACGTACACCTCATGCAAGGTGTCAAAGAACTCCTACACCATGAGCCCGTCCGGCTCAACCCAGTTCGGGTCAAGGCCATGAGCGTTGAAGAGCGGCATCATGGCAATGATCTCATTCCGGCGAGAGTTGTTGCTCAGCGGGACCACTCCCGCCGGCAGCTTGAAAATGGGCTCCTTGTCGATCTTGCCGGCCTTCGCGGCGGCCCTGGAAAGCTTGCCGGACTGCTTGACCTCGCCCTCATCGTTTACCTCGAGCTGGAAGATCCATTGGCAGTGATGGGCGTGCCTCAGCACCTCAGGTTGTTGTCGAGGCCGGGGCGGAGCCTCATGATGTCGGCGGCGTTCACAAAGAGCCAGGCCGGCCTCCCCTTGTCGTGCAGAGGGGCAATCCGGCAGCGGATGAAGTCCACCCCGATCATTTCGAGGCTGAGCCCGGCCTGGGTGAGCCGAAGAATCCTGGTGGTGGCGATCGTAAGCTTCACGTCATCAGCGTCGACATCGCCCCAATCACCCCCACGGACCGGCGGCTTCTGGCGAACCTTGCAGAATGTTGGCGGGTCCTCCTCCTCAATCCAGCACCACCGGCCCTACCATTCTTCCCACCTCTCCTTCGTGACACCGTCCGGGTACGCCCCCTTGGCCCTCGGGATCCATGCGACACACCCACAGATGGCGCCCCCTTTTTGGATCCGAGGAGAGAAGTAATGGTGGAAGAGCGCCGTGATGGGGTGCACCCCGACGAAGCCCTCACAGAGATGTGCGAAGAGGGCCATGCACGCCATGACATTCGGGGTGAAATCCAGGAGGCGGAAGCCATAGGTGTGCATGATATCCTTGAAGAAATCAGAGAAGGGGGGACAAAGCCCGCAGGAGAAATAGTCGACGAAGAAGGGGTATCGATTTGGGGAGGCCCCGACGCTGGCAGGGACGACGTGCGTGGATGGATGCCCCGTCTTCTCTCCCCCCGTCTTCACTCCCCACAGATCCTTGAACATCTCCCGGAGCTCGGGCACGTCGACCGTCAAGGGGAAGTAAGCAAACTGCGCCCGTCGCGCCACCAGCTTGCTCTCCGGCTGCTCCATCACCCCGGTGTCCTTCGCCGCTCCCTTGCTTTTTGTGGACTTGGGCGCCATGGCGACTGCGGGAAGCAAAAGAGCAGGGGATGGAAGAAGCGCGGCGGCGATGGACGAAGGCAGAGAGGCTCGAGAAGAAGGAAGAAAGGGGGTGGCGGTTCTAAGAT